>NW_015632469.1:1369738-1440288 GCF_001515625.1 Sinocyclocheilus rhinocerous
AAAAAAAAAAAAAAAGGGTAATTGCACCTTTTTCCCTCACAATTCTGTTTTTCCTCAGAACTGTGAGTTTATATCTCACAACTCTGACTTTATAACATGCAATTGTGAGTCAAGTCAGAATTATAAGATATCAACTCCCAATTGTAAGAAAATCGGTCTTTTTCCCCCTCAGAATTGGACTCTATAACTCACAATTCATAAGTTTAAATCTCACAATTCTAAGAAAAAAAAGTCAGAATTGTGGGATACAAACTCACAAATGTGAGAGAAAATTCAGAATTGCGAGATATAAACAATTGCGAGAAAGAGTCTGAATTGTGAGATATAAACACAATTGCGAGAAAAAAAGTCTTATTTTCGTTTATATCCTGCAATTCTGACTTTATATACGCCGCTGACTTAACAGGTTTGGATGAATGAATTGCATGACAGACAATAATAGCGAAGGCCCTACCAGACTCGTTCTTCTCGATGACCTCCACCACCTGCCCCACGTACAGACTGATCTCAGAGCTCTCCTGCTGCTCGTAGTCGGTGACCGCCACGTACTGCTCCAGCAGCAGCAGGTCCGCTGAGCACGAGTCTCCTCCTGCAGGTGTCCCAGCACCACCACGAGACAAGAAAGAAGCAAACGTGATCGGAAGATACAAACTCACAAATGTGAGAAAAAATTCAGAATTGCGAGATATAAACAATTGCGAGAAAGAGTCAGAATTGTGAGATATAAACACAATTGCGAGAAAAAAGTCTTATTTTCGTTTATATCCTGCAATTCTGACTTTATATACGCCGCTGACTTAACAGGTTTGGATGAATGAATTGCATGACAGACAATAATAGCGAAGGCCCTACCAGACTCGTTCTTCTCGATGACCTCCACCACCTGCCCCACGTACAGACTGATCTCAGAGCTCTCCTGCTGCTCGTAGTCGGTGACCGCCACGTACTGCTCCAGCAGCAGCGGGTCCGCTGAGCACGAGTCTCCTCCTGCAGGTGTCCCAGCACCACCACGAGACAAGAAAGAAGCAAACGTGATCGGAAAAGATCAAAGCTGGAAAGCCCGAGGGTTTAGTGCAGAGAGTCTTGCAAGAAAACAAGCTCACACCAAATCAGCAACACTAGAGCCCAAAACAATATAATTTACTAGAGCCCAAAACAATATAATTCACGGTACGAAGAACACCAGTGCAGTGCATGAAGATTAATTTGGTGATTCGAACAAAATCATTGAAGCAGATACTGATTTGCCCATTTCTGTGAATGATTTCATTAAGTTCTCTCAAAAACATCTTATATGCACATTTTAATGTGTGTATGTTTACAACTTTAAATGATAAGAGCATTTCCTTTTTGGGTGAAATATCAATTTGTCACAAACCCAAAAGACCTCATCCTCACGGTTCATCCTCAAAACACAAATGAAGATATTTTTGATGACACCAGAGACACTTCCGTCCCTCCGTTGAAAGTCCACGCGACCAACACTTTGACTATTCAAAAAGTTCATAAAAACATCACAAAATTAATATTCGGAAGAGCTCAAATGTGAGTACTTGCATGTTTGAGCTTCTGTTTACCATATTTTATGAGCACTGTGTATATGCATAGGTCATATGTTTATACGAGAATACATTTTTTATTAAATCGGTTCAACGTGTAAAATGACCGTGTCTCTTCGGAAGACATTTTTTGTTAACTTTTTGAATCAGTGAAGTTTTAGTTGTGTAAACTTCAATGAAAGGCCAGAAATCTCACAGGTTTCATAAAAAAGAAAAATCATCTTCATTTGTGGTCCAAAGATGAAGTAGATAGACTTAGTAGATAACTACTAGTCCCAGTATAATAACTTCATATGCATGACCACTGTTTGAAATTTCGCATTTTCTGTAGAATAGAAGAAAGAAAGAAGGAACAACATAAAGGTGAGTAAATGAAAATGCAATCTAAAGCATCCTGTTTACTATAGACAAAATTCCTTATTATTTTGAAACCATTCACAGATAAAGTAATTTCTATTGAATTCAACACAAAAGCTGCACATCGTCTAAAGCATTTACAATTTTTAATGACTAAATAAATCACAGAAATTATTATAAAAATCTCCGAGCCCTGACGAACATTTTAATCACAAGGTTGAAGAGAGCACAATTAATTCATAAGAGCACAGAAAACACCAGTCATGCGCTACAATTTTTTTTTTAACATTGCAATACTAAATAGAATCACTACTTTGCATCTCACAAAGCATGTCAAATTATGCAAATTAGTTTTTGAATGCATGTGTGTCCAATTGGTGTAGGTGCTGCTCCCTTTTACCTTGTGAAGAAAAAGTAAGCATTAACTGCTGCTTTATTGCTAAAGCGCTGCTGCTCTACAGGAACACTATAACTAGTCCCATACATACTAGTTGCTAAACGATCAGCTAAAAGGTCCTCCAGTAAACCACCACCACACCGCCATGCACATCACACAGGAACGGAGCACAAAGCTTAGCCCTTGCCCACCTAAGAAACGCCGCACTTCAAGGGCTCACACACACAGAGCATGGCTAAGCAAGTATCTGTTACTACCTCTCTTTAGGAAAGAAGTCGCTCGCTCCACAATGCCTGATGAGGGAACATGAATGAGAGCAGGAGTGAGGGCGAAGGTGGGAAAGGTTCAGGTCACAAAGGAATGAAAGCATCCACAGTAAAGGGTGCAAGCTGCATGTTGTGTAGCTCAAATGAAGCATTTATGAAGTGCACGGTCAGCAGAGGGCACACTAACCAGTCAATTACTCTCTCAAATCCAACTTAGGCACACACAGAAAAATAAGGGGCCAGAATTGTACCTTTTGGGGTACAACAGCTTGTCCCTGGAGCAGTACTCTTAAAAGAACATCTGTGACCCTGGAGCACAAAACCAGGCATAAGGGTCATTTTTTCCGAAATTGAGATTTATACATCAGCTGAAAGCTGAATAAATAAGCTTTCCATGGATGTATGGTTTGTTAGGATAGGACAATATTTGGCTGAGATACAACTATTTTAAAATCTGGAATCTGAGGGTGCAAAAAAAAATTTAAATATTGAGAAAATCATCTTTAAAGTTGTCCAAATGAAGTTCTTAGTGATGCATATTACTAATCAAAAATTAAGTTGTGATATATTTATGGTAGGAAATTTACAAAATATCTTCATGGAACATGATCTTTACTTAATATCCTAATGATTTTTGGCATAAAAGAAAAAACAATAATTTTGAGCCATACAATGTATTGTTGGCTATTGCTACAAATATACCCCAGCGACTTAAGACGGGTTTTGTGGTCCAGGGTCACATATAACTATTAATACGTAAATGAACAAAAGTTTGAAAGAAAATATAGGACTGAATCTGATTACCTGGTCTCTGTAAGACGTGCGGGACAAATGCTGGACGCATCATTGGAGGAGGCGCTATTGCCGGCATAGCTACAGATAAATAACATATGATTGTCAGCTCATTTCTATATATAACTTTGTCTTAAAGTCTGTAATGAGAAAATGTGGATTTATATAGATGGTACCTTTTTTACCCCTAATAGGTACATATTAGTACCTTAAGGGCACGTATTACTACTCTAAGGTATTAATATCTACCTACTAGGGGTAAAAAAGGTACAAATATGTCCTTTTAAAGGTACTGCTCCAGGGACAAGCTGTTGTACCCCAAAAGGTACAATTTTAAACCCCTTTTTTTCTGTGTGCATGGCACTTTCTCACAAAGATCATCTCCTTACCCGATTTCTTTTTTCCACTGGGTTCCCTGTAAATGAAGATATGCAAGTTAGACATTCATGTTTATTTTTTTTCTCAATGTAAAGACAGTTTTAGAACCATGACACACTACTATTATGTGTTATTTCAGTATCATGTATTCATTATTTATTAATATTTTGAATTTGTTATTTTTTTCCTTTTAATTTTAGTTAAAGTTTTAGTAAGTGTCATTTTTATTTTTTATTCTTTACTTTTTTTCTTGTATATGTCTATATAGGGGTTTTTTTGTTCTTGTTTTGTTTTTTTGTTTTAGTACTTCAAACGAAAATGATAATTTTTTGGCAACTAGCTGAAAAAATAAGTTCAATGTTTTTTTAATATTTAATTTATTTCAAGCAAATGTGTTGTTATTATAATATTGCATTTAATTATTATTATTATTTTAATCACACAGTATAAATTGGTGTTTATACAAGACAAGATTATTCATTTATTTAATTTTTTCAAAAATCCTAATTGTTGATTTGGTGAGCTGTAAAGGCTAGCGGCTATTTATTCTGATTTATTTCATTTATTAATCAACCCCTCAATATAAATTAAGGCTCATTAAGTTCTCTTAATTGTCACTTTGATTTTGAATACGTGTGTGTGTGTGTGTGTGTGTGTGTGTGTATTGCACGGAGTGTAAACGTACTCTTTTGGTGGGTTCAGGTCTTCAGGACGCGTCTCAAAGAACACACGAACCTCCTCGCATTGAGAAATATACACTGGCAGCTGAATCAGGGCCTGAGGGGAAAATATACACAATTACTCGCTAATGTGACACATTCAGAAGTGTAAGCTGTTGATAAGTCAGTCATTCAATTTCTGAAAAAAATTATGAAGCAAACCATAAGTAGTTGTTTAGATTATAATCTTCTACACAAATATAAAAAAAAACAAAACATACTTTTACTACCTAAATGCTTTCTTTATACTATAGCATAGCATGCAAAAATCACATAAAAAGACACATTTACACTAAACAGCAACCGGAAGTCATGCATTTCTTTTGTTTTTATTCTCTTTAACAAATGCATAATCACAGACGTCATGCTGTGAATCTCAATGCTGTGCTTTTCATATCAGGGCATGACATGAGGCTGTGTGTTTTACTCAGCATTGATGGCAAGCCGTTTCTGCTTTATCAACTGCACTTCAGATCCAGTCCCACATCTAATAAAGCTGCATGTGCCTCCTGGCTGAAGCAGAAGATGCTTTTTGCCGTTGTATATTTTGGCAGAGGAGCTTTAATGTAATAAGGCTGAGTGCTGCTTCGGTGTCCTTCAGACGGACGTCCCTTCTGAGTTATGACGGCTGACCTGACTGGAATTTTAAAATTCTCACACTCGAACGCATCTGCTCAAGCTGCCCTTTTCTAACCCGGCTTTTAAACAGAGCCAATTTTTCACAATTGACTCACCAATTACTCTTGCAATCGCACATTTGCCCACCGCTCAATTTTCTCAATGAAAAGGGTGTTTTGAATGGCAAAAACGATACGGGACGAGGCTGATATCTGGGCTAACTCTCAGCTTTTGTTTGCATGAAGATTGGATGGATATGGATCTTATTCGTGTCGGTTTCCATGGATACCACGGATTGATGCCTCCCCAGGGTTCAGTGCCTGACCTCTCCTCGCGTTTATTAGCATTCCCTGAAGACACTGCTATATGGAGGCCAATTATAGTAAATGCACTCTATTGGGTAGTGCATTACCTTGATTGTTTTATGTGCGTGTACGTGGGAGAGACAGATGAATGCTCGTCTATATCGCCACAGAAGGGCATGCACACGTTCATAAAAGAACAGGTTATTGTTTCACTAATACATTATATACTGTACTATTTAAATAACACCACATTCTGCGAGTGGCATCCAGTTGTATCTTTGAAGTTTAATCCTATTATATTTGATACAAGTCTATAAATTATCAACACTTTGAAAGACTTGCCGTCTGATTGATGGTTCATACTTTTAAGCAAAAAAGTTAAACACCTTTTAGAGTAATTCTTGAGGTTGTGGTACACGTCAGAAAATAAATGGGTAACATTTTAGATTAGGCAACACTGTTCACTGCATTACTAGCATAGTGACTGTTTATTAGTACTTATAAAGCAGATATTAATGCATGATTATATTCTAGATCCCTTAACCCAACCCAATACCTAAACATAACTATTACAACAACTATCTTACTATAAATAAAGAATTTATCGAGGGAAAACTCTTAATTAACCGTGAATATGTACGATAATAAGGTAAGAATAACTTTTTTCCGACAATTTACTTGATTATTCATAATTCATTTTTCTTTCGAGGAACGTTTATTTGTTCATCTCTCAATCATCATTGCATTATATTGTACTGCATTATATATTTTGCCCCCACAATAAAAACAGATATTTGATCATAAAACTAAGCATTTAAATATCATCTTTCTATATTACTGTAAGTTTAGTGTAGTATACATATTATTGGGAGATATCGAGTCACGAGTCATATGGAGTATGAGCTCCATATTTTTCTGTATCATACTGTATGAGCCATGAAGCCAAATTTATCTAAAAAAAAAATCACATTTATACTCAAGAACAAAAAAAAAAAAAAAAACCATTCAAATTATTTATGTACGTACGTATATATGTGTGTTTGTTCAATAAACTGGTCCATTTAATTTGATTATGGATTTTTTTCATATGTCAGGCTTTACAGGGCTAAATGGTTATTTTCATGCAAAACCAACTAAATTATTTAAAATAAATATTTTTTAACTTTTTTTTTTTGTTTGGCAGTCTGACCAACATGAGAGATGTGTAAAGTCTGAAGGACCGGTTCAGCACATTGTATTTGTGTATAACATGTTCACTCTTACAAAGACAAACAAAAAAAAAATACAATTTTCAAAAATTTTCAGATTTTCAAAAAAGCAATTGCTAATATGCCTCGTTTTCAAGCCAAAACAACCTCTGGAGTACTACTGGCTTCCATTTACCCAACAAAACAAATATCTTAATGGCATTTCTGACCTTTCACCTCAATTAATATAGATCTGCTCCAGCATTTAAAGAGTAAACAGGTCAGCTGATGCTTATTAACTCACTGTTGTTAATGCACATGACTGCCGTCTGTAACTGTATCAGGAGGTGGATCACATGACCTCCACTGTCTGCATGACATCATCAACGACCCGCCATAAATCAGCAACGCTCGCTCAGTGAAAATCAATGGCTTGAGCATCATGAAAAATCGCCCTGCAGATTCTAGTCCTCTTTGGACCTCATGGATGCGTCTGTGTGAATGATACATTGAATATTATATTGTGTCACCCTGTTATAGTGCTTTTTATTTTGAAAAGCAATAATATCTATTTTACTATACAGAATTTTGATATTATCTGGCAACTTAGCTTAATAATCGTTTAGCAACTGGACCGAAAAGATAAAGTCTGCATCCAAATATGCCTACTTTTTAAATATATACAGACGAAAAGCAATGTGTGAAAAGACTAGTATGTCTGAATTCATAGCATTCAAATTCTTATTCAAATATTGCATCTACTCTATGGAAGCCAATTTCAGCCATGGGATAAAAATAAAAAATATAAAAGGTAATTGCAACTTATTATCTCTGACTTTTTTCTCTTTTCTCAGAATTGTGAGATATAAACTTGCAATTGTGAGTTATAATGTCAAAATTATATGATGTTTGTTTGTTTTGTAACATGCAATTCCAAGTATATAACCACACAATTCTGACATTGTAACACGCGATTCCAAGTATATAACCACACAATTCTAACATTGTAACACGCGATTCCAAGTATATAACCACATCATTCTAACATTGTAACACGCGATTGCAAGTATTTATCATGCAATTCTGAGAAAAAAAGTCTGACTTGTGAGTTAAAGTCGCAATTATCTTTTTTGGTTTTATCCAATGGTGGAAACAAGCATCCATACTACTCAGTATGCAATTTTGAATGCAACTCAAGAGAAATTTGCACATTTGTTCCTTCAGTTTGAATTATAAAGGCTATACTGAAAGAAACTGATCAAAACAAGCCACTGGAATCAGTTATTTGGTGTCCAAAAGTATCACACTGCAGTGGTTGAACTATACGTTTATATAGTTTACATATACATTTATGTTTTTGCTGTCATTCTGTATATTTAGTAGCACTAAACAGGAAACACTGTGAAACAATGAAATGATGTTATTTAAAACAAGCATTCTCAAGGAGGTGTTTGCACATTCAGTGTAGGCATCATTTCTTCTAAGCAACACGCGACAGCACAGATTCATCAGCTGATAACGACACAGCTTGTTTACAGTAGGTGTCTGGGAAGTGAGGAGGGCTTTGAATTACTGGAACTGAATTATGACTTTTAGACCTTGTTTTTGGAGAATGCTAGAGTCAAAAGAGTTGAAATCCTCCTTCACAGATCGTGACCGCTCACATAGGCACCCTCAAAAAAAAAAAACACTTGAAGAAACATTTTGAAAAGCAGTTTCCTTTAGAAACAGCCCTTTGAAAAGTCAACAAAAAGCCATGATGTGCTGACGAAGGCTAACTCAGCGCAGCTCCAAACCCCAGCCCTAAAGCAGACATTACACTGCCAAATGCAGATTCTTGGCTTTTTTCCCCTCTTAACCCTTCCACCAAAAGCCTGACAGTTACATAAGACGGAACAGTCTTTTATGTTAAGCAAATTCAATTCACAGCGCAGACCACCATAGAAAAACTGGCTTGAAGCAGTAGAATTTATACATGATCTCTCTGAAGTTAACCTACTTCTGCTTCCTGCTTACAACTCTGAAAATCTCTATGAAGTTCTTATAAAAGGTGAGTTTGCAGAATGCTAAGATGTACATTACCATTTCAAAGTTTGGAATTTTTTTGTTAAGATATTGATACTTTTATTCAGCAAGGTTGCATTCGATATATCAAAAAGGACAGTAAGGACTTTTTAAATGTTACAAAATATTTCTATTTCAGAAAAAAAATGCTTTTCTTGCTAATGTTTTGTTCATCGATGAATTCTGAAACATGACACTGTATTGAGGCTTCCACATTTCATTAAGCAGCACACATTTTTTTAAACTTTGATAATAAAAATCAATAATATAAATGTTTCTTAAGCAGCAAATCAGCATATTAGAATGATTTCGGAAGGATCATGTGACACAGAAGACTGGACTAATGACGCTGAAAATTCAGCTTTGATCACAGAAATAAATTCGACTGTACTAAAGCATAAAAATACAACATGTATTTAGGAAACAAACAAAGTTCACATAACTCGTTTCTCTGAAAAACAACAGTTATTCTGCTTTGAAATGTGCGTTCCGTGTCGGAATGTCTGTTTTTGTTTTGGTCTGTGTCACTCTGCCCACTGCCAGTTTATCCAATAGTATTTGACAGGCCAGGTTGCCAGTTGGTGGAAAACACAGCATACTGTAGCCATTGAAGCCAGCAAATGACCTGGGTCAGAAATGACAGATTCTACCCGACCTAAAAAGCCTCGGCATCCATCGAAAAAGTCCAGAGGCTTATTAAAACATGGATAAATCAACTCATCAGCTTACATTGTCAATTGCTCTCGTTCCTGTTGCGTTTCCTCAATCTGGCAACCCGTTTGAGCGTCAAGCCCGGGAAGGTCGGAGAAACAACGCTCTCTAATAATTTGAATTTGGACTGCAGTACCCACTAGCTGTCCAATATTACATACTGCACTTTTAAAAATGTATTAAAATAGAAAACATGTATTTTAAATTGTAATAATATTTCATAATATTGCTGGCAGCCTTGGTGAACATAAGCATTTAAAAAAAACAAATTGTACTGACCCCAAACTTTTGAACGGTGATGTAGATCAATATATAATGGACGTCAAAGACAATTTATCCAAGAACTCTTACGTTTTTCCTCTTTTCTCTTATTATTCACTAAAAATCTCCCCATTCACTGTAGATAAGCTCTCAAATATAATCTTCACTTTCACATATTCAAAGTTTAGTTACGAGACGTGAATATTTATGCTGTTTGATGTCAAATCTTATACAACACCTCCATATATTGCACTTACATGAGATTTGAGAGCTACAGCAGACTACTGAACCACATTTATGGTGCTTTGTGTCCTTTTCTACTGGAAAAGAGCAGCTTGGACATTCTGCTAAAGTTCTCCTTTTGTGTTTAACGTAACAAAAACAGTCATAAGCGCCGGGGGTGACACGAGTAAAGGATGAACAGATGTTTATTTAGGGTGACTTCTACAGCATGGGCTGTGTTTTGAAATATTGTAAATAAAAATATTGAACAGTGTTCATTTTGCTGTGTAAAATTGATGCTAGCGACAGGTGAGATGGTTGTTGTGTGTACTGTTTGTTTTCTAACTTACCCTACAGTACTCGTTTATGGGTTTCAGGCGTTTCATGGCCACGTCTCTGATGTGGCTTCTTCTGAAGAGAATCTTTCCTGTAAGGAAATAAAGACGACACCCTGCATTCGCCAGAATCTTCATTCTCAAATTCATCAGCACTCTTTAAAGGGTTTTGAAAGGCAATGTAGGGAAACTTTTGGGAATGTCCCTTCATGCTTTATAACCATTTTATCAGATGCTGGAAGACCACAAGCATGAAACTTGCCCAAACAAAGTCTGTGGCCCATAAAACAATACCAAGAAATGAACACAAATGAGCCTCTTAAGTTTTATGACTCATATCCTGCTGAACTAAAACCATATACTGTGGTCCATTTTAGCTGAAAGAAGTAAAAATATAAAGTGAAACATGTGGGAAAACCACAAGACTATCCCACCCAAAGCCCCGGGTCATGTTCAGCAACAGCACATTCAGAAAAATGAGGTTGAAAAACACCTCGGTGTGTGTGATGTGGTGCATACGTGTAAATGTGTAGGGTTAATGCCCTGTATTTACAACAAACCCTGTTCACGCTGTATTAACTGCCACATCAAGTGATCAGGAAAGACAGATAACCGTTCACACCTGGCATTAACATGTGGTTCATGTGGACCCTGTGTATGACACCACTAAGAAATGCAATTAAGTGACAGTGACGTGACATGTGGCCAAGTATGGTGACCCATACTTGGAATTAGTGCTCTGCATTTATCCCATCCAAAGTGCACACACACAGCAGTGAACACACACACACCGTGAACACACACCCGGAGCAGTGGGCAACCATTTATGCTGCGGGGAGCAGTTGGGGGTTCGGTGCTTTGCTCAAGGGCACCTCAGTCGTGGTATTGAAGGTGGGAGAGAGCGCTGTACATTCACTCCCCCCACCTACAATCTCTGCCGGTACGAGACTCGAACCCGCAACCTTTGGGTTACGAGTCCGTCTCTCTAACCATTAGGCCACGACTTCCCCGCATTAACTGCAAAAGTGTTATGCATTATTTTTTTTAATCTAAACGAATATCTCAACTGAAGCAATTATCGTTAAATTGGAATTTAATGCTCGGCTAATTACAGGGGTTTCGGTCTAGATTGTAGACAAAGTGCTGTGTCAGCAAGTTGAGACACTGGTTAAACGGTTGTAAAGCGCTGGTATGTAAGACAACATTCAGGTGCTTGTAGACCGTCTGATCCACAAGCAAACAAACCTTCCAGGCTGCTTAATTTCAGCCAGGTGTTCAGTCTAAACGAATCAACTGTAACATTCTGGACTTGCTGTAAATGATGCGAAGCTAAGTCTGTATATACATGTCATAAAGTCAAACCATTGGAGGTCTACAATATCCGGAGAAAGCTATTTGATAGCATTTCCAATCATCTAAATGCCAGTCGCTCAGTATGTGACTTGAAATCTTTGCTCATGGTGCTTCATAGGCACTCGATTCTGCTGCTGGATTGGTTTGTGCCAAAATAATTTAACTGGATTTCTGTTGACTATGAGTTGACTTTAATATGTGTATAGAAAGGGGCATTCTGGAATGACGTTTACCTGGTAAAAAGGGAATGATTCTGCGTTTTGGATCCTTCTGTCCACCTTCCACAGGGAATTTATCCAGAAGCTCCATCTGGAGAACAATAACATTGAAAAGTTTAATATCGGTGTGTAATAGCAACTCATTTTAGTTTTGCAGTGTAACATTTCTGAGTAGAACTGGATGCAGAGCAGGACTCGAATAATTGACTGGACAGTGAAAAAGCAAAACTAAATATGATTTTGCAGTAAAACACCAGCAGTTGCTGATTATAATGAGTTCAACAAATGCTCGCCCCCTATCTGTATGCGTGGCCTGCTCTACATAGACATACTGACATAGTGGAACATTTTCCCTCCGTTTATACTCCGGTCCTGAATGCCCCGTAACGTTCACTCGCAGCTATACGTTATTTTCATTTGCTGGCACCACTTAACATTTTCCTCCCATCTGTAGCGTTTTGGTTACAGCCAGGCCCTTATTTTAGTCCAAAAGCAGCTGTGGACCAATGAAATCACACCTGTGCTTTCCAAGGTGTAGCGTTGAAGTAGATCATATGTGCATTTTACACATTCATGCACTGATGACTATAGCAGAGCTCGAAATTCATCAGCTAAGCAACGTTTTCCAGCAAAGCAGTTCTGTACAGTCAGGTCCGGAAGTATTTGGACATTGTCTTGAGTTTTTGTGCTTTTGCCTTTATACACCACTACAATGGATTTGAAATAAAACAATCAAGATGTGATTGAAGTGCAGACTTTTAGCTTTATTTTAAGAGGTTTCATAAAAATATGACATTTACCATTTAGGAGTTACAGCCATTTTAAGCAAAGTACCTCCATTTTTTTAGGGGCTCAATAGTATTTGGAATTTATAATTGTAAATATAAGCACAGTTTTAATACTTGGATGACAATCCTTTGCAGTCAATGACTGCCTGTAGTCTGGAGCCCATGGAAATCATTCAAATTCTGAGCTTCCTCCCTGGAGATGCTTTGCCAGGTCTTCACTGCAACCACCTTGAGTTGCTGCTTGTTTGTGGGTCTTTCTGCCTTCAGTCTTGTCTTCAGTAACTGAAAAGCATGCTCTACTGGATTGAGGTCAGGCGACTGACTTGGCCATTGAAGAATATTCAATTTCTTTGCCACCAAAAAGTCTTGAGTAGAGATCGACCGATATATCGATTTACCGATAATTTTCCCGATATTTAAGAATTTTACCATAATCAGATATCGGTTTTGTAATATCGGATTCACCGATAAACGCTGCCATCTTGTGGGTGCTTTGAGAATTGCGCGCAGGATCGCCATTGCAGCCATTGAGGACTTGCTGTAAATGATCGCCACTGAGGGAAGACGAGACAACAATAACGGCGTGCACAGGTAAAGCATACTTACTTGGCTTTGTAGTTGTGTATAAAGGCAAAAGCACAAAAACTCAGTCAGTGTCTGAATACTTCCGGACATGACTGTAGTTCTAAAGGCCCACGTTTACCCATAATGCAATACTAACATAGAGCTAACTAGTGAAGGAATAGGTGTCATTTTCAACCCAAGCTCACTGTGGTGACATTTCTGCAAAATTTTCAGAAAGTTTTGAAACTCCTTTGAACAGTAATTCTGTTATTCAAATAGATGAACGTGATTCTGTCAACATTTTATTATGTTGGTTCTAATACTTAACACAATGAAATCAGCGGCGTTAAAAGTAGAGATGCACCGATTGCAATTTTCTTGGCCGATTCCGATTTCTTGTTAGTGTGATCTGCCGATACCGATTTTTGCCGATTCCGATTTTTTTTTCTAAGAACTATAATTGACAGCATATACAAACAAAAATCTACTTTTCTTCAACCCAAAGTTTTATTTTCATAAAAAAAGCACAAGGAAAAAATCAGTAATAAAATAAGAACAAATAAAAACGAAAAGAGAGCGAGAATGCGTGGCTGACGTTATTGCCTGTGCCGCTGATAACAAAACGGATCGGCTCGGAATCGGAAAGAAGTGAGACTGACCGACCGATCACCGATCCGGGCCGATCATGAGGAAAATCGTCCGATTCCGATCCCTGGTCGATCGATCGGTGCATCTCTAGTTAAAAGGTTCTTTTGCATTTGAAAATGTTCCACCTACACTAAACTTGACCCTAAATCTAAACAATACTGTTAACAAAAGCAAATGTGAGATAAATACACATTTGCTAAAGCAACCATGCCATTTCAGCTAATCTTTGATCACTCTGCAATACAAATGCTGTACCGGGTGCGCTACAGAGCACGTTTACTATATCAGAAAAGCCATAAATATGGAGCTGGTTATATGATGCAAATATCAAAATATATTAGTTTACAAAACATATACTACAGTAAAAGTGTTTTGGGGTCATATTGTGAATCACACAAAAATAAGTGTTTACCAAAGTTTTATTTTCATAAAAAAAGCACAAGGAAAAAATCAGTAATAAAATAAGAACAAATAAAAAAAAAATGCTAACAACAGCACAAATAAATGCAATAGAATAAAGAGAGCTATGAGACTAAGTTTTTCAGGTTAAGTAAGTTTTTATTCAGGTAAGCAATACTACAGAAATTAAAGTAATCAAATGTCAATTTTTATCAAATTTAATTTCTGTAGTCTTCATTGTAAAAATTAAATACAGATTAATGCTTACCATTAAAGTTATAAAACGTATTATTTTCTTTGTCTTTTGTTCTTTGATTAACATGACAGACAGCAGCAGTAATATTGGACTGCGGTCCCTTTAAGAGTTTATCCACGGACCCAATATACTGTTACACAACATGCGTTCTCTCTCAACAATTTAACGTTCCAAAACTGACTGTGTTTAACTGGATACTCGCCAAGATGGGCATTTTGAGCACTATTTAACCGGAGTGAATGAGACGTGTGTGAGAGAGAAGGGGTCGTCGGCGAAAAGAGAGCGAGAATGCGTGGCTGACGTTATTGCCTGTGCCGCTGATAACAAAACGGATCGGCTCGGAATCGGAAAGAAGTGAGACTGACCGACCGATCACCGATCCGGGCCGATCATGAGGAAAATCGTCCGATTCCGATCCCTGGTCGATCGATCGGTGCATCTCTAGTTAAAAGGTTCTTTTGCATTTGAAAATGTTCCACCTACACTAAACTTGACCCTAAATCTAAACAATACTGTTAACAAAAGCAAATGTGAGATAAATACACATTTGCTAAAGCAACCCAACCATGCCATTTCAGCTAATCTTTGATCACTCTGCAATACAAATGCTGTACCGGGTGCGCTACAGAGCACGTTTACTATATCAGAAAAGCCATAAATATGGAGCTGGTTATATGATGCAAATATCAAAATATATTAGTTTACAAAACATATACTACAGTAAAAGTGTTTTGGGGTCATATTGTGAATCACACAAAAATAAGTGTTTATTAATTGATAATCTGCCCCAGTAATCAAAATTCCTCTGAAAAGGAACAAAAGTCGTTAGCATTTTACGACCTCTATTATTAATTTCAGCCATAAACTGCAGTGAATTGTATGTATAGGTATGTTTTTGGAGTTTTGCAAAAATGTAGGTTTTTCTAATGAGTCTAGGTTGGTCATTTTAGGACATATAATTACGTTGTGTAATTAATTTAGCTCATAATTGTAATGTTGACTTAATGAGTCGCAAAAAGGCTGAGGGGAACTGCATGATGTCATGTGTCTGATCTGGAAGTGCAATTAAATAAATGACATCTGTATTGTCTAATAAAACAAATAAAAGCAACAGATATAATGAAAAAGCTTACTGTAAACACCAAAGGAACGCACACATTTAAACGCTGAACCTTAATGGTGCCTTAGTTCTCACTCATGTCTGTTTCGAGACAATGATGAAGCAAAGGGATACGTCATTCTGCCAGACAAAGCTTTTACTGTTGTCGGCTCATTTATTAAGCTGAATAACAATGTCTTCTACTGTGACTCAGCACCATCAGAATGACAGCACACAGATACACTTGATTATTTTCCGCACAATAAATGAGCTGCATGGGTCCATAACGAAGACTTTTCTGAGATACATTTTTTTTTTGCTCCATATAACCGTATCCACATTTTTCAAATAAAACTTGACAGCTTCATAATGCAGGACTTCACAGTCCAGCGTTCTCCAGTACAATGCATGTGGGCAGACTGCAGTGGACCAGTGAGCTACATAAATAGCCTCCATTGTAATGGCACTATTTTACATATTATCAAATATGTAAAAACCAGTCAAAATTTGGACACACCTACTCATACTTCATTACAGTTTTCCACATTTTAGAATAACTGCAAGGCCATCAAAACAAAAGGAAGTACAGAATTGTGTAATGGTCCACAGATTTAAACATATATAATAATTTAATATAGCCAGTTACTTTAGGTGCGTCCCAAATCGCGTACTTATGCACTATTCTATGACGTTTTGTAGTGAGTAGTGCATTCACACTGAAAATTCCAAAAAGAAATAGTGCACTTTAAATACCCAGATGATGCACTTAAATAACCGAAAAAATGAAGTGATGAACATTTTGATAAGAAGTGAATTTCCTCAAGATTGCCTGAAATTACTTGCCATGACAGTGTGATTTTCTTGTCTGTTCTGCTGTTCAAACTCTAGGTGATATAGCAGTGGTTTGGAAAAGGAAGGGAGAATTTATTTTTTTATGGTCAAATCCCGACTGAGATTTACGCATCCTGTGAGAGGTATCCTGATGGGAACTACGGTAATGTCCTGCTCTACCACCATTACTGCTGCTGCTTATCATCATATCACTCACTGACAACACTGACTGGATCACAGACTGCCCAGACAACACAAAGCAGTCCATTAAACTGATAATTTACCCACAAATGTGTAATATGAAAAATGCTGGTAACAGTTTTGGTTACTGCTGACTTCAACTGTATGGAAAATATAAGCCATCTCTCATAATATCTTGTTTTATGTTCCACAGAAGAAATTAAGTAATACAGGTTTGGAATGACATGAGGGTGAGTAAATGATGACACAACTTTCATTTTTGCGTGAACTCTCTCTTTAAATGAATCATTTACCCAAAAATTCTGTCATAATTGACTTACTTTTCCTGCCATAAAACACAAAAGGAGAAGTTTAGCAGAATGTCCTGGCTTTTCTTTTCTAATTAAAGTAAATGGATTATTGCTTTTTTTCTTTTTTCACTGATACTCATTTAGTTTGGATTGCTAGATAAGCAATACTGTGCAATACTGTCACTCTGGACTATGTGGTTGATTTGAGCTGTGGATCTATTGTGTCTTTAGTATTGTGTCCGTTGTTATTTAGTTTGCTTGTTCTGTTTAGATGTACATTAATGTGTATGCTTGAGAAGCGAGTAGTAACTCGGTTAATGCATCATCTACATGGTGGCCCCTCAAGGAGAATAAAACAGCTTCTTCTAGAAGACTGATTTGTCTGATTTATCTCATGCGAGTGTACACCATTTTAATTATACTTTTCAAATAGGTCTGAAACGAGTAGTCAACATTATCAACAAGGTCGACAAAAAAAAAATAAAATAAAAAAAAAAGACAAATATTTTTGTTGTCGAATAGTCGTTTTCTCTCATATGAGCTAATGTAAGGGCCTGCAATAACACAGTTTGACCAGTGTGGCGCTGTAGCACAAGACTAATGCAAATGACCCTACGCAGGGAGTTTGACTGACAGGTGATTTGACCAATCTTAACGCTGAATCTGCCATTTTTGTCCGACAAACAAATCAGACAGGAGAGTAGATTAACGTCGGTGAACTTGACGTTGAAAAATGGTGTGTACTGACCAGTGTTAATTTCCTTGACGAATAATTTATCAACGACATTTTTTCACTGACGAAAACTCGTTTTGAATGACAAAAACTATGACGAAAATCTATTGACATTTTCGTCAACGAATAAAAACGATTCGAAAATGTTAGGGAGGGACGATTTTGGAAGAGATTAATTTCATTCAGAACGAATCTGCTGCGTGGTTAGGAGGTTAGATTTGAACTGTAACATATACTGTATGTCTGGGACAATAAATCGATGCATCGTGAATCGAGAAATGATTCTGCAGCAAGTTTCAAGCATTGTTCAAGCTAGACAGAGAAAGATGAAAGAAAAGAGAAAAAAAAAAAATATATATATATATATATATATTTTTTTTAGGATGAAGTCAGATAGTGAAAGAGGTGAGTTTTCAGCTGTCGCTTGAAAAATGTCAGGGAATCAACATTCCGGACAGGGGTTGGAAGATCATTCCACCAGCCAGGAACGGTAAACGAAAATGTTCTGGAAAGTGATTTTGTGCCTCTTTGTGATGGTACCACGAGGCGTCGCTCACTAGCGGATCTCAGACTTCTGAAATACACACAAAATGATGTTGAATTGTCCGTTTTGACCAGTATTCACGGAAACACACTCGGTTACGTCTTAGGTGAACGTAAACAGTTGGGAGAATAACAGACATGTATCAGTACTTTGCATCCGTGCATTCGGTTTTAAAGTGTCCCTATTATGGGTTATGAAAGGTTCATATTTTGGTTTTTGGAGTCCCCAACAACAGGCTGACATGCATTCAAGGTCAAAAAACACTTTCGTTGTCTTAAAATATGCATTTATTTTTTACCTTATTTGCTCAATGACTCCCAAACGATTCACTCAACAATTCATTTTTCCTATTCATTTCATCATGCCTGTAATGCCTGATAAAGCAGCGTTTGTGAGCGCAGTGCTGCTTTGTGTAGAGCGTTACCGGGGAAACCGCTATTTTTACTGCTCCAAAAGTGGCACCTAGTGGCAAAGAATGAATTTGCATTTTCATTCAGACCAACGCGTTCAAGTTTCCCAGGTCTGCATGAGCAACAAGTGGGCGTGCAATATGCTAATGTTTCATGTTGACGTCAACATGAAACGGCTTAGGATTGGTTTTAAAAACGACTCGTTTCAATGATTCAGAGTCGACTCTTTCTTTTAAGAGACAATAACTTTATACACGGTGCACTTTCAGATTTAAAACTTTGTTATGTTATGAAAGAGTAATTGAAGTAGAAGTAATGCTTCACTGTGATTAAATACTAGTTAAAACTCACAATCCCAAAACTTGTGGTATGAATGAAAGGGTGTCTTCCACCATCTGCGAAGAGATTCTCCAATCTCTGAACCCCCCAGAACTATGAAACAGTGTAACCACATTCAGACGGCTGTGTCATAAGATCTGCTTCACTACTGAAGCGCATTAGTGGTTGTGTTATTTACCCTCTGCATGTCCTGCCTCACTGCTGCATCAGCACTAGAGTTCCTCAACCACACAGGAAAAAAAGCAGCAAAGAGTGAAAGAAATGGAGGGAAAGTTGAGGAAGAAGCCATTAAAGCAGTCACATGCGTCATAGGAGAGAGACCTCAAGAACGAAAAATATGAGTCAATGCATGGTCATCTGTGAGAATGATTCATTTACATTCAAACACCAAAGCTTTTGAAATTCATTATTATATTACATTAATTGCAACGTGTATCAAAATGATCACAAAATGACTGTATTTCACCAAGTTAGCCACACCAAAAGCTTCCTTTTGAATCATGTCTCAGGTAAAAGCAGTGCTCAGTTCTTTATATGAATTGTCATGGTAAACAAATGAGGTTTTTGCTCGGTTAATACATGGTTGTAGTCATTCAAAATAACTATTCTGAATATTCCGGGTTCAGTAGAAGTTAAGCTCTATATGCAGTATTTTAGTATAATGTTAATTCTGACAAAAATCAATTTCGGTCCCTTATTTAAAAAAATAAAAAATTTAATTAAAAAAAGGAGGTTACAGTGAGGCATTTACAATTAATTGAGGCCAATTTCTGGAGGATTTAAAAGCAAAATAGTGCAGCTTAGCATTTTATTAAACCACTTCATAATTCTTCTGTTAACATGTTTGTTAAAATTATTTAAGATGTAGCGGTTTAAAAAAATAATGTCATTTACAGTCATTTTGTGGTTAATGGCATTGCATTTTCATGGCGATGAAGATGTAAAACCAGATATAAGATTTTTTTTTTTTTAATCATGTTAACATGCATATTGTCTTGTGGCTATAGTTAAAAAAAAAAAGAATTTAATGTTTACGGATTGGCCCCATTCACTAGTAAATGGTATATATATATATATCTCTTTTTTTTTTTTAGGTGGGATAATACGAATACATGTCATTCTTTTACTTAGCTTTGTGTGTTTTTTAATGTGTGTGTGTAATTACACATACACATACACATATATAAAAATGACAAACAAGGTAAATGTTGTTTTAATTAAAACTGATGCACACCTCTTGTGCTAAATATATTATGATATTATAACAAAAAAATTATTATACTAAAAAATATATTAAAATATATACAATATATAAACCTATTTTTCTTAAAAATCCATTATAGAAAACATTTATAGACCTATGAGTCCACTATTTGAAGAGGTTGTATTTTTCCATATGGTTCACATTTCTGTGGAACTGCCCAGCACAGAAAAGCTGCCGTAACATTTTCAGGAAGCTGTGGCAGAGCTCACCGCGGGGATTTCTGACCATTTCTACAAATTTGGTGAATAGCTTCAGTTGTGCTGAGTGCTTCTAATAATAGTGGGTTTCCGTTCTAAACTGTTTGCAAGGTTTTGGCTGCTATAGAGAGGAAGATTCAGCACAACTGAACACCGTCGTCACATGGGAAGTTCAGATAAACTTGGACAAGCCTTGAAGTTTAGTGCTTTGAACTGCGAGTCATTTATTTCAAGTGTTGAGCTGGTGATCTTACTTTTATATTATTAATATTAATTATCACCGTCAATAGATTAAACATGCAAACTCGTTTATGATTAATCACATTTATAAATCAATATTTGTCAATTCAGTGTCATTTCAAAAGACAACTAATTGACAAATGAAATAAATCCTATGATAATTAGGGCACGACATTTCAACACATTCACTTTTTGTATAATTACTTGCACTAAGCTTTACATTAACAGTCCATGAATATAATTCAGAAACGGAAGTGGTTGATTTATTTCTGGCAAGCCGTGTTAAACTAAAAGGTTTAATTTGATGCATTGCAAAGTTACATTTATGAAGGCCAGATTGTGCTGCTATAAAGCCAAAGAAATTAAATGCAGACATAGAACGCAGAAATGTAGCTAAAACAGAAGTCTGTTCCATTCTGATGTATTATTTTTTGATTTACTTAATTTGATAAAACTTGTATACAAAACATAAAAATACGAATGACCAGTGTGCTCATGTGTAGGAAGAAAATCTGAGTTCTTTTCAGCAAGTGTTATTTCTAGGACATTGTGATTCTGGATGGGATGTCGTTGCGCAACTCATGAAGTTTCTCTGATCAAAACAGGAAAAGTCCCAATCATCGGTGACTATGATGACAAAGCGTCCAAACGCTTTCTTCTTTGTCAAGAAGCATCAGACTAAGTAATCTGGAGGTTACAACCATATTGTAAAGTGCAGACTTCAACCAACAGGCCAAAGCTTTCTTTTTATCATTTTTCAATATTATTGCGTTTTATACATTTTTCTTAATATGACAAAGCAAACAGACCAGACAATTAAATATTGCCTATCCGAGGCATTGCTTCATCACCAGAGTTTCTCAACTGCTGGGTCGTGAGCCAAAAGTGGATCGCAAGACCGTTTTGAGTGTGCGGTCAAAGAAACAACAACAACAACAACAAATGTAATTCTATGTTGACTTTTATTTTGAAAAGCCTCACATCAGAAGATGAGACTTCTGTCAAATGCAGTTTAAAACACAAATTCAATATCTTCCAAATTCAGTATCAGATGAGATGTTATGAGTCAGGCTATTTGTCAGTGTCATTATTATAACTTATGACATAAAAAGCCTCCCTCACCTCAGTAAAACTAACTTTCCTGTCCCGTCAGCCGTTTTATTGTGCTCACAGCGCACACTCTTCGATTATTCATACAATAAATAGCATTTTGTGTATCTTTAATGTGTCGTGACAGATCGCTGTAGCGCCTGTAGCACATGAACTAATCAGCTCTTCCTCTTTGCTAGTTATAACATGAAATAAACATGAACGAACATCAGAAGGTATCTTGTTTGAACTGCGGAAAGAAGTCAATACACATTTTTCAAGTTCAAGTCCACCGACATTAATCTACTCTCCTGTCTGATTGGTTTGTGAGACAAAAATGGCAGATTCTGCGTTATGATTGGTCAGATCTCCTGTCAATCAAATTCCTGGCGAATTAGTATAGCAAGTCGTGAAATTACCAAAAAGTACAAATAAATAAAAATAAAAAAGTGGTGGCTCATACCAACTTACTAACTTTACTGTATTAACAAAAACTAGTTTGTGACTGCTATTTAATAGCCCTATATATTGATTATTCATCAGTATTTGTCATATTCTTACAATTTATGTGTATGTTAAGTAAAGTGGGACGGTACTTGTGTGTTTGGCGACAATTTTTTGCAAAATGAATTTGCTTGTTTTAAAAAAAAAAGCAAATGTACAATTATTATATAATTCAAATAAAAATGTAGGAATTAGGTCAAAGTTCTAAAAAAAATAAATAAATAAAAAAAAAAAATAATAAAATGTTGGGTTGTGGCTTAAAAATGTGGGTCCAATGGCCAAACCTGTTGAGATCCACTGTTCTATCTAGTGCACTGGTCTGGTCAGATATCTGAAGTACGTTTCTACAGAGCCAGCAAAATGCTAATAACATGCTAATCATGCTAGAAACATGCTAGTGACATGCTAGTAACTTGCTAATCATGCTAGTAATATGCTAATTATGCTAGAAACATGCTAGCGAAATGCTAGTAACTTTCTAATCATAATGCTAGCAACAGGTTAGTTACTTGCTAATCATGCTAGAAAAATGCTAGCGACATGCTAGTAACTTTTAATCATGCTAGAAACATGCTATTCACTTTGCTAATAATGCTAGCAACAAATGCTAGTAGCATGCTAATCATGCTAGCAACATGCTAGAACGTGCTTGTAACATGCTAATCAGGCTAGAAAAATGCTAATGACATTCTAGTAATTTGCTAATCATGCTAGCGACATGCTAGTCACTTGCTAGTCATGCTAGTTACTTTGCTAATAATGCTAGCAACATGCTAGTAACTTGCTAATCATGCTAGTAACATGCTAATTATGCTATAAACATGCTAATGACATGCTAGTAACTTTCTAATCATGCTAGCAACAAGTTAGTTACTTTGTTAATCATGCTAGCAAAATGCTAGTAACAAATGCTAATCATGCTAGAAAAATGCTAGCGACATGCTAGTAACTTGCTAATCATGCTAGAAACATGCTAGTCACTTGCTAATCATGATAGCAACATGCTAGTAGCATGCTAATTATGCTAGCAACAGGCTAGAACATGCTAATCAGGCTAGAAAAATGCTAGTGACATGCTAGTAACTTGCTAGTCATGCTAGCGACATGCTAGTCACTTGCTAGTTACTTGTTAATCATGCTAACAACATGCTAGTTACTTGTTAATAATGTTATCAACTTGCTAGTAGTATGCTAATCATGCTAGCAACATTCTAATCATGCTAGCAACATGCTAATCATGCCAGCAATATGCTAGTAACAGGCCAATCATGTTAAAAACATGCTAATCATGCTAGAAACATGTTATCAACATCTATCTAATCTATCTAAATGTTCAAACTTCAGGCTTTTACAACTGCTTTAAACTTTCAGGCTAGGCTTTCTCAAGCCAACCTAAAGTTTGTCAAACCGAATTTTTTTTATCTAGTTATATAATTCAAATAAAAATTTAGGAATTAGGTCAAAGTTCTAAAAAAAAAAAAATGTTGGGTTGTGGCTTAAAAATGTGGGTCCAGTGGCCAAACATGTTGAGATCCACTGTTCTATCTAGTGCACTGGTCTGGTCAGATATCTTAAGTACGTTTCTACAGAGCCATCAGTTTGATGACTTTTCCTGTCGCAGCACTGAAACAGCCCATCTAAACCTGCCACATACACTTCAGCGTTTCTGTGGCCGTTGGTGAAATCCATGCTGATCTAAGCTTTCAGTTCTGCACATGGCATCAAACTCAGGGTTGGCATTACTTCTTCAAGGTTTCATTGGCAAAGAACAGCCACGCTGGTTCAGTTCTCCTTTGAGCCTAAAGGATGCTAATATTTGGATTCACATGTTTATCAGCACAATATTATACTGGAACGAGTACAAAACTCACCTGAAGGTCGAAAAATTTACTGTAGCGCCTGAAAATGATCTCAGTGCTGCCATCAGACCAAGCCACTTTGATAATGTAAACCTAGAGTAAAAAAAAGAAAGAAAGTGAGCGTTAACCCAGATTTACAATTATTACACACAACACACAACTATTCATTTAATTAAGATAACTACATCAGTTATTGACCCTCATCATTCTAAACCAGTACTCCGCGCTCTTTTCCATGAAACTTCAATGAAAGAAAACTGAAAAGAATGCAGAAGCACCATAAATGTGTCCTAAATGTGTCTCTAATGAGCTGTGCATCTCTACATCTTTCATCTGAATCCATATTGTAGCTTTGACTATAATTAAAGTTGTTACACACTGAATATGTCTATGATCCGTTCATGAGAGAAATAACAATGTGGACATTTTGTGAACAAACATTCTTTTTAGACAGCTGGTTCGGTTTACAAAAAAAAAAAAAAGTCTGAATGATTTGTTCACTAATTACTCATTGTTTCAAGAATTTGGTTGCAGTGATTAACAGCCAACTGGAAGAAAACATTATCACTGAGCATCCTAGTTTACTGGAGTCCTCCTTCATGTCTTTGTGATATTATGTCTAACATTTATTCAATTGTTATATCATCCGCAGTAAACAATTACACACATACATATATATATGTATATATATATATATTGTAGGGCTGCACAATTTGGCCAAAATATTGTCATTATGTATCAATATTAATATATTATATATAATTTAACATAATATTAATATCAATAATATGACTAATAATAATAAATTAGTATCATTTTTATTACTACTAGTAGTAAAATATAAAAAATACTAAATAAAAACAAAATTAGAAATATTACTATTGCTATTACATTTTATTTTCAAACACTGATCCATCAAACGGTTATTTTGACAAAAAACTGCAGGTAGCCTAAAGCTTCTCTTGTTGATAAAAACGTATTCCAAGTATGGGAAGATAATTAGATTCCTACATTCATGTTAAAATGACCCAAACTGAGAGCAGATGTTTCACTATGAACCGAGCCACTCACGTGTAACAACACTCTGAAACGCTGCACTTATGTTTATTTGATCAAAATTGCAGCTTTTGCACAAAGACTGACATATGGCAATTTTGGTTTTATTTCGATTATTCGATTTTTATTTTCGCCCTAAATAGGAGCTGCTTGCCTCAGATCAGCTTCACATTCAACAGCTGCTTTCTTCTAAGAGTTCTTGTGAATCTGTCCTTAAATGGTTCAAATGTTGACCATTATGACATTAGGCTGCTTTCAAGAAGTCTGCTTTTTCCTCCTCCGTCTGTAGTCGAGGGGGAAGGGAGCATTTTGTTCGTAGGAGAAACTTCAGCAATCACCTGCTTGTTTGAGCAATACAGCAATACTTTATTTTCTCTAAGTATATAATGTTGATTTCCCACACATCTCAAATCAAGGGCCCTGTATTGATCAGTGTGACTCAATCCAGTGTTTTATAGAGCGTGTGCCGCAGGCTATTAGTGATGTTTACAGTACTTATTACAATGTATTCTCTCAGAGAAACACTAGCTCAGGATTTTGAACTCTCAATGACTCTCTGAAACCTGGATCACAAAAGTGACAATGCACACGCGCAGCTTTTGTGTTCATGTGGTGTTTTGTTCTGAATGACGTAAATCGGTGGCTTTATTATTTAAAGCTGACTGATGCATACTGACTGGAAATGCAGAAAGAAAATACAGAAGCAGAATTAAGACTAAAATAAGCTCATGATGTGGACGTCACACCAGCCTCTGTTCCTGGAGCTCAACATGCCACGAACAAATCAAGGTCATGGGTTTGATTCTCAGGAACACACATACTGGCAAAATGCATGACTCGAATGCACTGTAATTCACTGTGGATAAAAATGACGGTCAGATGCATTCATGCTGGTGTGATTTTCAGGGGGATTTTCCAGCCTCACTTCTGCTCAGATCTGGCATGCATTTCCCATTTCTGACAGTAGATGCTGATGTCAATTTTCCAACCGACATACTAAAGCATGCATTACAGATTCTTCCAAGTGGAATGATATTATTTTATAATTTTAGGTCTAATGTTCATAAAGCATGAGATGAGATTATCTGTATTTGGAGAAATATTGTCTATTGTCTACTCCCATCACTCTTTCATGACACCAAAACAGATTTCCATTTTAGCGTTTGTTATAGGTTTTATTTTCAGCGTTACAAGCAACCTAGTAAAACACTATACGATTAAGATACTACAAACTGATCGGGAAAGAAGGTGATCAAAATGTTTGAAATGGTTTCAAATATGTTCAAAATGCTTTAAACCTCATGGGGCCTGTAATTTATATAAATACATTTATAGTCAATAAGTTAAAGTATTTCAGTTATTTTCTGTATTTTTACTTTTCATTTAATATGAATTACATTGTATTTCTAAATATGTACATTAAAATTTCAGTGATGACATTCTTATTCAAATATCCCTGAGTGTGTGAGTGTGTGAGTGTGTGAGTGTGTGTGTGTGCGTTTTTATTTTTTCATGAATCACACCCTGCATACATCCAAATAGTTTCTGCAATCAAGCACTGTTCATCAAAAAGGAATCCAAAATTGCACCATTGTGTTTTAAACGCTGTTATTTTTGCTCAAGACCAGAAGATTAAATAAATAAATAAATGGCATTTAAAATGTATTAAATAAATAACATAAATAAATAAATAAATGGCATTTAAAATGTATTAAATAAATAACATAAATAAATAAATGGCATTTAAAAATGTATTAAATAAATAACAAATAAATAAATAAATGGCATTTCAAATTAATTAAATAAATAACAAATAAATAAATGGCATTTAAAATGTATTAAATAAATAACATAAATAAATAAATGGCATTTAAAATGAATTAAATAAATAACATAAATAAATGGCATTTAACATTTATTAAATAAATAACAAATAAATAAATGGCATTTAAAATGTATTAAATTAATAACATAAATAAATAAATGGCATTTAAAATGAATTAAATAAATAACATAAATAAATGGCATTTAACATTTATTAAATAAATAACAAATAAATAAATGGCATTTAAAATTAATTAAATAAATAACAAATAAATAAATGGCATTTAAAATGTATTAAATAAATAACATAAATAAATGGCATTTAAAATGTATTAAATAACAAATAAATGGCATTTAACATTTATTAAATAAATAACAAATAAATAAATGGCATTTAAAATTAATTAAATAAATAACAAATAAATAAATGGCATTTAACATTTATTAAATAAATAACATAAATAAATGGCATTTAAAATGTATTAAATAACATAAATAAAAAAATACATTTAGAAATAAATAAATAAATAAAAACACTTAAATGTAATTTGAATGCCAATTAAGCAGATTTCCCTCTAAAAGTTCTTAATATCATATCTAAACTATTCTTTTAGATATACATTTTAAAATTTTGAATATTCACAATATAATATTTTAGTTAATTATTATTAATTAGTGTAAAAGTCACAGAGTACTACTGTAATATAGAAAACAAATTATTTTAGTGACATATTTTAATGATTTTAACATCAAGTAAATTAAATACAACAAATAAAAGCATCTTGTTTACTTATTTTCATAAATCTTTTGATTTGGGAGTGAAACATGACTGGGGCATGTATTCGACAGGTTTAGTGAAAATCAGCCCTGTATCAGAATACAGAAATGAAAAGGGTCTAAATATTGAGCACAAATCAAACTGACAACCTTACTGTGTCTATTTTGTGTCAAGCGAGTGGTTTATATTTACATTTTCTGTGGTAATAAGCTGCTCCGGTTAAAAGTGTTAAAAACACAAAAAAGTACAATTACTGGTAATCACATCAGCTGTTAATCAACTATCAATATCGGCCTGGAAATGCAGTGCATCGCTGAATCTCAAATAATAATTCTCTTCACATTCCTGTTTAATGCTCATATGAATGAACCGGTTTCTACAAAGCATAAGCATGTCCATAAAGATAGCTGGAAACAAAAAAAGCACATCTAGAAAACCTTCTAAAGTTCCAAACATCTGTTATTATTCTGATCTGCAAAAGATTTAAATAAAATACACAAATCTTTGGCTTTGTCGGGCTGGAAAAACCAAAGCTACGGCGGCCAAAACAGATCCCAGGCCAGTCGGGAATAACCTCAGAGAGCTGCAGAGTGGGGTTAACGGGTGTTGAAGGGTGTTTTAACTTTAAGGGTGTGGTGAACAGGACACAAGGCCTTGAGAAACACCAAGGAGTCACAGCAGCTCAGCAGAGAACTCCAAAGAAGTTTGTACAGCAGTTTGTAAACACTCTACCTCTCTCAAAACTGACAACAATACAAATATAAACACATATGCTTGTGTGTGTGTGTGTGAGTGTCTAAGCTACTAATGGACTTTGTTACCGTCTTTGTTACATTGATGCAGATGTGAAAACACCTGGATTGACCCTGATATTACAGTATAGATGATTTAGCTGTCTGCAGACTTTACCTGACGCTTTAGGTGTTTAATACTCTACCACAGATTAACAGAAATACTTGTGAAATAGCAACTCTTTTGGCGTGTCGTGCTGCTGGTGTGTAACTCGATCCTCCTGATCACATCCCCAGCCTTTGTTCAGGCAAACCAGCCAAACAATCCCAAAAATACACCACTAAACACCTTCATTAGGAGGAAGAAGTTCATTAAAGATCTTTACAGATGTCCACTTACATAGTGTTTGTTGGGGTTTCTTCTCTTTTGCACGTCTTGAACAGTTACTTCTTGTACAGTCCGCCGTGGCATGTTGCAATAATCTCAGACTTCTAGATACAATGTAGCGTTCGGTCCCTGATCAAGTTTTCCGCATCGGCTCCTGGTCATTCGCTTGTTTGTATCTCGGTTTCTGCGGGTTTATGGTCCACGTCGGATTTCCTGCAGTCTGGACCGAGAGAACTCCCAGCCTATCCCAGCTCACCGACTCTAATTTAATTAAAAACCAACGCATTCGCACATCCTACTATGGCAACGCGTGACTCATGAATATTAAATACGTACCGCGACGTTCGCCGAATAACCGTAGCTGATTGGCTCAGAGGTAGACATTGGCCGTTGGGCTGAATTAATTATTCCAAATATGGTGAAGAATTATCTTATGAATATTAATTAGGCTACGTGACCAGACGATCACTGGGAACGCCAGATGACTTCATTAATATTCATTAGTTAACCCTTCGCTATAGTACGATTCGTCATTTCGCTCATCCAAGACCAACTTAAAGGGGAAGCGCACTATCATTTGCGTTGACACAAATGCAGTTTTCACTGTGTGTATAGAGCTCACGGCACAAATCTGCAAATATTTTCGTCTTTATTTATTTATTTATGTTTGTTTGTTTGTTGCAGTAAACATTAGCTGTGTAAGAGTAGGAATACCAAACACAGGGCCAGCTATAATATGAATTTTTGTATTTAATATTCTTTATTCACAATCAATTGCACACATTTTTTGGGGGGCTGACTACAAAGGTAGGCCCTATAAATATTTATCTCTACAACAAATTAACAAGCAATGAGACACAAACTGTAAATTTTTGAGAGCACATATCTCTACTACACAAGTAAAACGTCAGCCAATAATAATAATAATAATAATAATAATAATAATAATAATAATGTTCATGAGAAGAGCTAGAAAGCTAGAAGCTTCAGTAAATGTCATATGGTGGGATGCTGTCATGCTGCCAGTCTGTCTGTGTGGTAGTTACCATTTGGAAAATAAACATTGAGATGTAATAGCAAACATGGATGCCAAAACACAAATGTCTTGATGTCTTCTCGTTAAAACTACTATACATAATTTAAATTCAAATCTATTTGTAGTTCATAGTCTGAGATGTCTACTTTCACATCATTCGAATATGAAAAATAAAATAGAAGGTGTGGAGTAAATCTGAAGATAATAATAATAGCAACAACATCAACAATATATTTTATTTGTATTTCCCTATTGTTCTGTAGATTCATGCTGCCATCTTGTGGTACTTTATTTTCATTTTATTTTTATTTTCAACTAAATACTTCATGAAAGGATTACATACAGTATATATTATTTTATTGCTTGTAAAAACAGTCAATTTGTCATGTTATTTAAATGAAGGTGTAATGCCATGCACTATAACTCCTAATGAAAGCATTAAGAATTGGTTTAACTGAATGAATGATTTAAAGCCTGATTAAATGCATAAACATGTCTTATATGAAGGGCGAGGGATCAGAGCCATCACACATCTGAAGCTCCAGGTGTGAGGTGATGCCAGAGAAACGCTCCTGTAGGGGTAACAGGTAACCCATGGCCTCTCCCTGAACTACAGAGCCAAAGAAAACATACGGACGGATGTTGAAGATCTTCACACAATGCACTGAGGAAAGATAAATAAATAACTATGGGTCAAAGACAAATAAGTATGTCTAGTTTAATACTACTTTAAAATGCATGTGGCAAGTCATTCAAAATGTAATGTAATGAAATATGTTCCTTGATGCGTAGCTATTTTATTGACAAGGGCAGTATCATATACCTTTGTTATAGAGTTTGACACCATCATACTGAATGGAGTCTCCCACTGCTCTCCCAACAGGACCACCCAGGTTTCCCGAGAAAGGAGCATTGACGATGCCATAATCACCACACACAATATCGATTCCCTTGTGGATCCTCCCATCACTGAGGACACAAGATAAATAATGCGGCTCAAAAAGCAAAGGCGAAGCAAGAGAAAGTTACTGTTCTGGAAAACGCTTGAATAAACAGAGGAATGTTTTGATAGCTCCACAGGAGCGCAGTGTTTACTCTTTTCATGGAAATAAAATTATGAATGGCTTACTTATAGTTGTCTCTGCACTTTGACGGCAATATGAGCACATATTTTAACTTTATACATAATTGTTGTTAAAAAAAAAAAAAAACTTTTGAGCAATTAGATCTAAGAGACTGTGTTAAGAGACTGTGAATATAGCTGCCACTAAAGAGTGCTGTTAACTCTAAATGGGATAGTTCACCCAAAAATTATAAATTCCATCATCATTTATGTATGATCTTCTTTATTCTTTGGAACACAAAAGATATTTTGAAGAAACCAAAGTTTTTTTTTTTTTGGTGACCTTTGAATTCTAGAGTGCAAGTCTAAAAGGGGCACGTTTTTTGTTTTTTAAGAATAGAATTAGAATAGAGAGTGCTAGAGTTAGAGGGTCAAGTAAAGATGGAAGAGATTAAAGCGACGTTCACTTTCAGAACGCAAGCTTCTAGAGGCACATAAGTCTGAAGTAATGAATTTAGGTAAAGGGGTGCAGAGCCAGTGGTGGTTTTGTAGGCAAACATTAATGCCTTGAATTTTATGCGAGCAGCTATTGGTAGCCAGTGCAAATTGATAAACAGAGGTGTGACGTGCATTCTTTTCGGCTCATTAAAAATTAATCTTGCTGCCGCGTTCTGGATTAATTGTAAAGGTTTGATAGAACTCGCTGGAAGACCTGCCAAGAGAGCATTGCAAATAGTCCAGCCTGGACAGAACAAGAGCTTGAACAGGGAGTTGTGAAGCATGTTCCGAAAGAAAGGGCTTGATGTTCTTGATGTTTTAGCAATGTGGTCTGAGAAAGTCAGCTGATCATCAATCATAACTCCAAGGTTTCTGGCTGATTTTGAAGGAGTTGTGGTTGATGTGCCTAACTGGATGGTGAAATTGTGATGAAACGATGGGTTTGATGGAACTACAAGCAGTTCTGTCTTGGCAAGGTTGAGTTGAAGGTGATGGTCCTTCATCCAGCAAGAAATGTCTGTTAGACAAGCTGAGATGCGAGCAGCTATCGTCGGATCATCAGGATGGAATGAGAGGTAAAGTTGAGTGTCATCAGCATAGCAGTGGTATGAAAAGCCATGTTTCTGAATGACAGAACCTAGTGATGCCATGTAGACAGAGAAGAGAAGTGGTCCAAGAACTGAGCCCTGAGGCACCCCAGTAGCTAGATGTTGCGACTCGGACACCTCACCTCTCCAAGATACCTTGAAGGACCTATCTGAGAGGTAAGACTCAAACCACTGGAGTGTGGTTCCTGAGATGCCCTTTGCCAATAGGGTTGACAGGAGAATCTGGTAGTTCACCGTATCAAAAGCAGCAGACAGAGCCAGCAAAATAAGTATAGAAGATTTGGAAGCCGCTCTTTCCAGTCTTAGGGCTTCAACAACTGAGAGCAAGGCAATCTCGGTTGAATGTCCACTACTGAAACCAGACTGGTTGCTGTCGAGGAGGTTGTTCTGTGTAAGAAAGGCAGAAACTTGGTTAAACATAAAATTTTTATATAAAAGTGTTGTTTTGGGATGAAGTAACAAAAAAACAAACACACAGGGCCCACATTTTGGATTCACTTCTGCTGATATGTCACATAATATGTATATAAACACAGGATGATGCTGTATTTTCCTAAAAAACCTGTTCGTTCTACTAATAAAAATATTTCGAGCAGGCTAACAGCAAACTGTTGCGTTTACGTTATTTGTGTCAGAGCAACGGACACCCAAAAGTTTGATTTAAAATGTACTAGAACAGAAACGCATTATAACTCCAAGGTTTCTGGCTGTTTTTGAAGGAGTTATGGTTGATGTACCTAACTGGATGGTGAAATTGTGATGAAACGATGGGTTTGATGAAACCACAAGCAGTTCTGTCTTGGCAAGGTTGAGTTGAAGGTGATGGTCCTTCATCCAGCAAGAAACGTCTGTTAGACAAGCTGAGATGCGAGCAGCTATCGTGAATGTTTGAATGTGAATATTTGAATGTTGAGCTATCGTGAATATTTGAATGTTTGGCAGTGAGCTCATTGGCTACCGATACAGGAGAGAACCAATCAGCTGTGCCATGTGATATTTTACCTAGAAATGTTGGTTACACTTTATTTTAAGGTGTCCTTGTTACAGTGTAGTTATACATTTAAGTACTGAGTAATATTAATTAACTACATGTACTTACTATAGGGTTAGGGTTAGGATTAGGGTTTGGTTTAGGGTTACTTGCATGCAAATATGCATAATTAATTGTTATTATAATAGTAAGTACATGTAACGTGTAACAAGGACACCTTAAAATAAAGTGTTACCGAAATGTCTACACGACCAAAAGTGCCCATAGCTGAAGAAACTCCTTAATTATATATTTTTAAATAGGTAGTGATTGTTTTATAAAAGCAATAATGCACCTAAGTTTGTGTTGTTAATGAATATCCACGGCATGTACTACCTAATGACCTATAGTTGTGATTAATTTTTACAATATAGCACAACTTCTCATACCTCATTACTTAAACGATTGCTATGTAATAAAATAAGTTCAAAGTCACCAGTTATCCCAAGATTTGCTTTGTAATTTGTGGTATTTCAGTTTATTTATTTACTTATTTATTTAGATATAATGGATGATGTCTCAGGAAAAAAGCTGTTTCTGAAATACCTCCTGGAATTAAAGGCACCACAGCCATAGCTGTCACAAGCTCGCACTCTGTTATGATGACTTCCAGCACACAGAGCACTCCACGCTGCAACTGAAAAAGGCCACAGGAGTTAGTTTGTCTCATTTAGTTAAAAGAAACCAATGAACATTGCATCTAGTCAGAAAGTGCAAAATCAGACCTGGCGTACAACACTGGCGTGATATCTCTCCCCGGCATTTATCCTTCAGGTATCTGCCCTGACAGATGTAGATATTACTCTGACAGATACCTCCAATGCTGGTGCAGCCCATGTCGTTTCTTGGCTTGGCTCCTCTTGACCGGTTTAAGATCTCTTTGCCTTTTCCAATCACGGTCAGTCTCTCATCAGACTGGGCGATTTTCATTTCCTCCCCCTGAACTTTCCGTTTTATTGTTTTCTTGTCATTTTCAAAGCAAATACCCACGAGAAACACTGCAAGAAGCATTATGGATACATTCTTTATAAGTGTTTAAAATAAAACTGTGTTATACTGTAAAATAATACACAGTTAGGTCCATATATATTTGGACACTGACACAATTTTCATAATTTCGGCTCTGTATGCCACCAGAATAGAATTTAAATGAAACAATCAAGAGGAAATTGTAGTGCAGACTTTAAGCTTCAATTCAGGGGGTTGAACAAAAATATAACATGCTTAGGAATTACAAATATTTGTATACACAGTCCCCCCATTTTCAGGGCCTCAAATGTAATTGGACATATGAATATAATCATAAACAAAGTGTTTTTTTTTGCAGGCAACAACTGCCTTAAGTCTGGAACTGATGGACATCACCAAAGATTGGGTTTCCTCTTTTGTGATGCTTTGCCAGGCCTTTACTGCAGCTGACTTCTGTTATTGTCTGTTTGTGTGTCTTTCTGCCTTTAGTTTTGTCTTCAGCAAGCGAAATGCATGCTCAGTTGAGTTGAGATCAGGAGATTGACTCGGCCATTGCAGAATGTTCCACTTTTTACCTTCAAAAACTCCAGGGTTGCTTTTGCTGTATGTTTTGGGTCATTGTTCATTTGTACTATGAACCGCTGTCCAATCAACTTGTCTGCATTTGGCTGAATCTGGGCAGACAGTATATCCCTATACACTTCAGAATTCATCCGGCTACTTCTGTCTTCTGTCACGTCATCACTAAACACCAGTAACCCAGTGCCACTGGAAGCCATGCATGCTCATGCCATCACACTGCTCCACCATGTTTCACAGATTATGTTGTATGCTTTGGATCATGAGCTGTTCCAAGCCTTTTCCATACTTTTTTCATCCCGTCATTCTGGTACAGGTTGATCTTAACTTCAGTCATCCAAAGAATGCTTTTCCAGAAGTGGTCTGGCTGTTTTAGATGTTTTTTGGCAAAGTCTAATCTGGCCTTGTTTCCACTTTGCGGTGAACCCTCTGTATTTGCTCTCGTGAAGTCTTCTCTTGATTGTAGACTTTGAGAGTGACACGCCTACCTCCTGGAGAGTGTTCTTCTCTTGGTTGGATGTTGTGAAAGGGTTCCACTTCAGGAACTCGAGCTGCGTCGAAACGCTATGGGAACGTATTCAGCGTGACCACGCTCTGAATCATGTGTGTAATCAATACTCCAAAGGAGTGGCGAGACGTCATGGCCTGGGTGACGTAGTGACCAGGAAGCTTAAAAGCACGCGCGGTGGAGACAGCGGCAGCTTCTGCCATTCAGTAAGTGCTCTCTGTGTGTGCTTTCTATTTATTGTTGTGTGTCTTTGAGAAAAGATTATTATGGCATTTAAAAGTAGCAACAAACAGCGTTTCAAGCTGTGTGTTATTCCCTGCCCTTGTTTCATTACGGGTGGGGATATGCACAGTTTGTGTGTTGTTTGTTTGGGAGCGGAGCATGCTCAGTTAGCTCTCGAGGGGGCTGACTGCCCGCATTGCGAGCGGCTCTTGCTGCGGACACTTCACTCCCGGAGGGCTCTCTTTGAGGAGGGAGCCCTCGCTAGCGTTCTTCGTGGCTCAGACCGCAAATGGATTTGGTGGAGGGAATGGAGATGGGCCAGTCCCTTATTTCTTCCTCACCCACCAGATCCAGCGCTCTCTCCCAGGGATCGGAAGCACACTCTGTGGTTTCTTCCCCCCGGGGAGAGGGCTCGACGCTCCACCTATCATCCTCCGAGGAGGTCGATGTGGAGAGCGTTGATGAGACTGTGGATTCGCCACCCCAGTCTGCCCAGTATGAGGAGTTGTTGGAGGTAGTAACTTGTGCCGTGGCCAAGTTAGTGGGCAAAGGGTACATGGCAGTGGGTCAGGTTGGTGCTTGCCTGCACACCATGGTGGTGTTGCAGGCCTACCAAGCCGACCTGCTGAAGGAGCTCGATGAGGGCGAGGAAGTGAAGGCCGATGACATTAAAGAGCTGCCTCGGACCGCTGATTTGTCTCTCTGCACCACCAAAGAGACCGCCAGAGCCATCGGCAGGTCTATGGCAGCCATGGTGCCCGTGGAGAGGCATTTATAGTTGACCCTGTCTGATATTAAGGAGAAAGACAGGGTCTTCCTCCTGGATGGCCCGCTTGCGCCTTCTGGCCTGTTCAGCGACGCTGTTAACTCGGTCGTCGACAGATTTCAGGAGGCCCGTAAACAGGTGGCGGCGTTCCAGCGGTTCCTCCCTTGCCGCTCACTTGGCTCCGGGGCTGCTGGGTGGGAGCAGCCATCCGTGTACCAGCTCCTCATACCAGGACACACAAAAACAGAGCATCGCCTCTCGTGCTCCTCCGCAGCGGGTTCGAGAGTCTCAGCGACGCTCTAAGTCGGGGTCTTCTAAACCAAAGACGGATCTGAGGACCATCCTTCTGGCGAAGGACAGAAGACCTCGGCCAAAAAGTCCTGACGCTCGCAGCTCAGGACTTCTGAGGGCAGGCCTCTCTGGGGAAGAGTGGTGTACACCTCATCATACTGTGCCTGTCTCTCCTCAGCGCCCTCAGGAGATCAGTCTGTCAACCCTGCCACCCCCGGTGCTAGAGGGCACAGCGGTCTCCAGCGAGTGTATCCCCCAGCATCCGCCTCAAGGGGGTTTTCCCACTCTGGTGGGCCCCGGCAGGCTCTGGTTATGGAACAGGAAGTAGACACTCTCTTGAGGAAGGAGGCCATAGAACGTGTTCCTCCTCTCTCGAGAGAGTCCAGGTTCTACAGCCGCTACTTCATCATTCCGAAGAAGGACGGGGGGTTGAGTCTTATTCTAGATCTGCGTCACCTGAGCCGTTCAGTAATGCGGCTGGAGTTCAAGACGCTGACACTCAAACAGGTTGTGTCTCAAATCAGGTCCGAGGACTGGTTTGTCATAATAGATCTGAAGGACACAAACTTCCATGTTTCTATTCTTCCTCAACACAGGAAGTTCTTGAGGTTTGCTTTTGGGGGCGAAGCTTACCAATATCGGGTTCTTCCTTTCGGTCTTGCACTCTCACCCCGCACTTTCTCCAAGTGAGTGGATGCTGCTCTGGCTCCTCTGCAACTCCAGGGCATACAGAACTATATCGACGATTGGTTGATATTAGCTCAATCGGAGCAGATAGCAGCTCAGCATCGAGATGTCGTCCTCACCCATATGAAAGAACTTGGGCGACTGAATGCCAAGTGTGCTTTCTCCAGTACAGAGGACCACTTGGGTCTGATGGCAGCTGCGTCCAACTTGATACCTTTTGGCCTGCTGTACATGAGACCCCTATAGTGGTGGCTCATTACCAAGGGGCTTTCCCCGAGGGTAAATGATCAAGGTCACGCGACGATGATTTCAGGCTTTAGACATGTGGATGAAGCCTTGGTTCCTGTCTCAGGGCCCGGTGCTGGGGACTCCTTGTCGTTGCGTAACGCTAACGACGGATGCCTCCCTCACCGGTTGGGGAGCGGTCATGAGTGGCCGCTCAGCCCGGGGTCTGTGGAGCGGCCGCCATTTCACGTGGCACATCAACTGCCTGGAGATGCTGGCTGTGTTTTAAGCATTGAAACACTTTCTCCCGGACCTAAGGGGCCACTATGGTCTCCGTTCGTGCCCCCTTTACAGGCTGGCGCACCAGATCCTCCTGTGGTCCCAAGGGAAACTCCTCTCCTTGAGAGAAGGTCACATCCCTGGGCACCTCAACCTCGAGGCTTCATCTGTATGCCTTTCCCCCGATTGCTCTGCTCCCAGTAGTTCTGGAGAGAGTGCGCCAGGACGAAGTCCGTCTTCTGCTAGTTGCCCCATTCTGGCCAGGCCGAGTATGGTTCTCGGACCTGATGACCCTTCTCGACGGCTCTCCATGGGAGATTTCCGTCAGGAGGGACCTCCTCTCTCAGGCAGGGGCACCATCTTTCACCCCTGCCCGGAGTTGTGGAAACTGTGGGTGTGGCCCCTGAGGGGGCACAGCTCATAGCTTCCGGTCTCTCAATTGAGGTTGTTGAGACCATCCTCCAGTCCAGAGCTCCCTCAACGAGGAAACTGTACGCCTTGAAGTAGAACCTCTTCACTTCTTGGTGCGGCAACCGCCAGCTCGACCAAGTTACTGCCCAGTTGGTTCAGTGCTGGAGTTCTTGCAGGACCGGTTCTCCGCAGGGCTAACCCACTCCACCTTGCAGGTCTACATGGCGGCCATAGCTGCTTACCACGCCCCTCTTGGTGGTCAGTCTTTGGGGAGACACCCTCTAGTTACACGTTTCCTCCACGGTGCGCTGAGGCTGAGGCCTCCGGTACGTTCTCGAGTCCCTCCATGGGACCTGGCAGTGGTTATGGAGGCTCTCTGCAAACCGCCCTTCGAGCCCCTCGAGGAGGTTTCAGATCGAGCTCTGACAGACAAGACTGTCTTCCTCTTAGCCATCTCTTCCCTGAAGAGAGTCAGCGACTTACAGGCCCTCTCAGTGGCCCCTTCCTACTTGGACTTTGCACCTGGTATGGCCAAAGCCTTCCTGTACCCCAGACCGGGGTGCGTGCCTAATGTGCCCTCCTTCGTCCCATGGCCGGTCGTACTGCAGGCCTTCTGCCCTCCTCCCTTTCGGGGCCCCAGACCAGCAAAAGCTTAACTGTATGTGTCCAGTGCGAGCACGGGCTGGTCCACGCCACTCATTTTTATGAGGTTTTACGACCTCGTTGTTCGTGCCACTCCTGGCTCCTCTGTTCTCTCACCTTAGCTGTAATCTTCCACACTAGGCAGGGATTTGCAAGTCTGGCAGCGAGGGCATTCTTGTTCCCATAGCGTTTCAACACAGCTTGATTTCCTGAAGGGGAACTTCCCTAGGTTATGTATGTAGCCATGGTTCCCTTAGGGAACGAGAAGCTGCGTCTCATTGCCATACTTCCAGCATCCCTGCAAGCGCTTCCTTCTTTTACCAGAAGCTGCCGCTGTCTCCACCGCGCGTGCTTTTAAGCTTCCTGGTCGCTACGTCACCCTACCTGTAACGTCTTGCCACTCCGTTGGACTGATTACACACATGATTCAGAGCGTGGTCACGCTGAATGCATTCCCATAGCATTTCAATGCAGCGTCTCATTCCCTCGGGCAACCATGGTTACATACGTAACCTAGGGATGTTTTTCTTTACCATGGAGAGGATTCTCCAATCATTCACCACTGTTGTCCTCCGTGGACGTCCATGTCTTTTTATGTTGCTGAGCTCACTAGTGCGTTCTTTTTTTCTCAGAATGTACCAAACTGTTGATTTGGTCATTCTGAATGTTCCTGCTATCTCTCTGATGGATTTGTTTTGTTTTTGAAGCCTAACAATTGTCTGTTTCACTTGTATGGAGAGATCCTTTGACCGCATGATGTGGGTTCACAGCAACAGCTTCCAAATGCAAATGGCACACTTAGAATCAACTCCAAAACTTTTACCTGCTTAATTGATGTAGAAATATCGAAGGAATAGCCCACATCTTTCCATGAAACAGCTTTTGAGTCAATTGTCCAATTACGTATGGTCCCTTGAAAAAGGGGGGAGGTACATATTAAAGAGCTGTAATTCCTTAACCTTTCCTCCAATTTGGATGTGAATACACTCAAATTAAAGATCATAATGTGCACTTTAAGGCCATATTCATTATATAATTGCAACTTGAATATGTTTTGGTCAGCAGCTAAAATAATACAAATTCTGCCTGTGTCCAAATATATATGGACCTAACAGGATGCATTTAAAGAGCGGTCTGACCAGTGTCTTATTGCTTTTACAAAATGATTATCACTTAAAACAACTTTTAAGAAAATAAAGCATTGTACAAGGAACAGACTTAATACAGATTCAATACAATATTTGCTAAAAATCTCAGCTGTAGCTTCTAAATCAAATGTGGTGCCTTTGATGTCGAAAACTTGCATGAGTCGCATGACTCATGGGAGCCAATGATTTTTGGCATCACTGATATCAAAATGTGAGCTATTGTATGGCTTTTAAAAAAACTTGAAATTTAGTTGTATGGACCACTTTTTTGTCATTTTCTTTTTTGTAATTTTAATGCTTGAAAAAAATAATAATACAACTATTAAGAATAGAAAATTAATTAAACTTTTATTTTATTAAGAAAAATTCAACATCTTTTGTTCCGTAAGTATTTTTTCCCCAATATTTTCCACCACAGTGATTAAAAAAAAGTGTTCTAAGCCATAACCCAGCTATGCAACTCTGTAAACATTGATTTGAAGCAGAAAAACTAGGGGAAAAGACATGACTGTGAATTTTAATTATTTTATAAATTCTACCTAATAATCACATGAACCACCATGAATTATGTAATGAATCATAAATGATAACACAATATAAAAATACTGATTTTAAGTTAATGATTTTAAGTTTAAAATAAAATACAATACAGCATATTTGAAGTTTACTGTAAAATATATACATTCAAGTGAATATCAGTGCAAATATTGCAGTTTTGGAGGTTAATGTACAGTGCTGTGGATGCTTCAGGAATGGTTTGAAAACCCCTGCTGTAGGGAAAAATTATTAGCAATGCTTCGTGGAAGTGAGCGATCACTGCTGAACTCTTTGGCCATAGTTTTTGTTTCCGTGGTAACAGTGACTTCTGTGACTGCTGACGCTGTCTTCAGGATTGTGGGCGTTGTATAAATGATTTTTGAGAAGCATATACTATCACTTAACAACATCAGAGCTCATGGTAGATCTGTCTTGAAAGGTTTTATACATTATAATTAAAAATCTGTGACTCTATGGAAAAAAATGAATGGGATTTTACTGTAGAACCCCACTGGTTGACTCTATATTCTGTATTGTAGCACAGCTGGAACCTTCTATTGACCAGTCAGCATTCAGGACTGGAACTGTCTGTTTTATAAAGTACAATAAATGCATGGTTATAAATCTTAAACCCCATTTCTGTAAGATTCAATATAATCTGTAAACATAACTTAACATAAAAATATACAGCTATAAAGTGGGTTGAAGTTTGATTGTCTTCTGGCAGATTAGTCGTTTAATTTCTTTTCCCCAGGCATGAAAATAATGAATTGGCAGTCTGTAAACTTGGCATTCAAAGCCACACTGTGTTCTGGCAGTTTTTCAAACTGAAATGAGCTTTGCTTTTGTATTAGCGCCTCCGAGAGAGCAATTTTCTAACATTTTAAAGGAAATCTGCATAATAGTCATGCTGTCTCAGACTTTCTTTTTTGCCCCCCCCCCACAACAACTCTCAAATCTCATTTGAATAGTGTATCTTGTTTGTTTTGGAGCTTGTATGCTTTCATTGTATAGAAAAGGACAGCATAGACATTCTTCAAATTATCTTCTTTTGTGCCTCATGGAAGAAACAAAGTAATGCAGGTTTGGAATAACATATGACTGACTAACCAATGATCAGCTTGCTTAGAATTGATTTCTGCAATACATCGTAAATATTTTTGTGTTCTTTACAGGAGGTTAGGATTTGAAAAATGTTCATGACAAATTGCAATAATCTTTTGTCTAATGATCCATAACACACATCTATTCTTGGTCTTGTTCAACAGCATGTGTGTAATTATGAAAGTCAGTAAGTGGAAAGACTCATTAATCACAGCGTTATTGCTGCATTACTTCCTCAGTCAGCATTTAGATTAATTTGATACCAATAAAACGTGTCCACTCACAAGAATATATCAGTGCGTACACGTATACATCACCGAGTGCTTTGCTATATATGCTGTTGGGTCATTATGGTCCTCTTTTTGGTCATTTAGGACTCTGAAGTTGGCTACAATTATGGGCACTTTCTAATTTTTTTATTGAAGTTGGCTTCAATTATGGGCACTTTCTTCAATGTAGGATCTATTTAAACACTTTCCTCTACACTTCACTAATATCTGTAGAAAAATGGAAAAGGTACTGGTAACGTCTACCTTTTGCAAGAACACAATGCAATGTGTAATCAAGATTCAGCTAAAGCATGCGTGAAAAATCAATACAAAAAATTACACAGTACATTGGGCCCTATTTTTATGAACTCTTCTAGTTTATCATTTATTTGAATGTTAAATCCAACAATGGACATACAGTACATGCATGTCAGATGAATTCTGTAAGCTTTTTGAAAAATCATGATGATATTTATTTCCATATCACTTTCCATATTAGCTTCGATTGATGTATGTATGGATAGCATGCTTTCTTTGACGGAAATTACATTTTAGAGGCATGTCAGAAATGTGTTTATTATTGCAGTATATAGAATTATTTAGTATGCATGCATGCCAATTTTCCACCCTCTGTCCATTTGAATGAAAAGTGCATTTTTGTTGTGGATTCTTATTTAAGTCCTCAGTGTAAATTGCACTGTTCTGATAGGCGGGAATATTTGCATAGGAAGTAAGTATCAATCATAACATTTCTAGAAGTGTTAATAAAAACACCACTGCATGCTTGGAAAAATAGGTTGACCATACATACTCTTTTTCCTGGACATAAAATCAATACATAAAAGGCATTTGAAAAGTAAAAAGAAAAAAAAATATCAAATTTGAATGTGATCTGTTGGAAGTGTCAGTAGTTGAAGTAAACCAAACTCTGTAGTTTCTAAACTACAATGCAATTGCAGATGCCTTGAGAGTCCGTCTACTTACAACATGCCAGGGAAGGGAAAGTCAAGGAAAACTTCAACAGCATCTTTTCAGGTAAAACGTCTAAAAAAACAGGAATAGTTATAGTAAATATGACATCACAAAATATGGAATCAGTATATGTGTAAATAAACACACAGTTTATGATTAAAGTAGTGCTTACCCTATAGTGTAGAACTCAGAGCAGAACAGAATGAGCCTTGTGTTAGCAGAGGAAAACATCAGCTTATGTCACAAGATGAGCCTCTCTTTGCCAATGTTGATATTGGCCTGTAAAGACATTTCCTTTTGCTTCATATGAGAGAACCACTTTTAGAAAAGAAATTGAAATATGAGGGAGACATTTTAACTTACAATGTAACATCTTTACTTCTGATGTCATTACTAATACAGAAATGTACTTCATTAGAACTGATCTATTACTTCTGCATTCACTGTTCAGTCAAATGTTTCTAGAATCAGTTCATTCCCCACAGACAGACCAACATTTGTATATATATATATATATTAGGGCTGTCAGTCGATTACAATTTTCCAATCTAATTAATTACATGATGTGTCGATTAATTAATCTAATAAATCGCCAATTACATTTGACTGTGAAAATATCCACAAAAGATTATTTAATGCAATTTTTGTGTTCAATGAGAATGTATTAAGTAGACATTATAAATAGTAGCTTTAGAAAGAAATACTTTATTTGATTTAACATAAAATGTATTACACATAAACGTTTAGGCTACAACGGCCCAACATCAACTATGGAACATAAAAGAAGATAATTTGAGAAACATCCCAGTTTTTTATTCATGCAGTGGAAGTCATTGGTAACCAAAACAGCTTTGTTACCAACAGTTTTCAAAATACCAAATTTTATGTTCCACAAAAGAAAGTAAGTCATTCAGGTTTGAGTAAATGATGGCATAATTAAAATTATTTGGGTGAACTATCCCTTTAAAGCTTTAAAAAAAAAAAAAATGAAATAATACTCTAAATAAGAAACTAAAACTGCCAGCAGGTGGCGGTAAATGTCTTTATGAGTCATTCATTCTTTCGATTCGTGCAAATGACTGATTCATTCAGGAATGAAGTAAACGGCTCTTTATGAATGGATCTTTGAATCATTGGTTCAATTGATTTGTTCAAAACGCAGATTAATTCAGAAACTAAACACCGCTGTGTTGCTCACAGACGCACTTCAGTTCTGCTGTGGCTTTAGGTATTATTTTTATTGCCAAAACTGAGCAAAAACAGACAATATTGTGTTTAAAATATAACACAACTTTAACTTCTTATTTACTGAACTGCTGTGTAAAATCACACTTGCACTCGTGCTATTCGGGCCAAACAGCACTCGTGTGATATTGCTCTAGCTGCTCGTGTGATATTGCTTATCATGTGATATGAGACAAAAACTCTTACAGGAGCATTTTTGCCCCAATATCTTGAATTTTAGGACACAATTGCATTTATGAAGTTGTTGCCCTGCATCATATTTGTCAACAGTCAACTGTATGAAATGTAAGATGATGTACAGGTCTGGGGGCGGGGCTAGTGCCTTAAAATAATTGAATCGTGTTCGTTTTTTCGTTTTTCGTTTTTCATAACTAATTAATTAAGTTAACGCGTTAAACTGACAGCCCTAATATATATATATACAAATGTTGGATAAGGACACTCAGACTTCAACCTGTGTTATTTTAGTACGATTGAGATACTATTATGGTTTTTATTAATATTTTGAATTAGTTTCTTTTTCATATTAATTTTGATTTTACCTGACGTTTTAGTAATTTTGTTGTTTTTGACATCTTTTAAAAAAAAGATATGTCTATATAGTTTTATTAATTAATTCATTATTTAAATTTACATTTTTGTTGTTTTAGTACAAAACTAAACTACACAGCTGTGAGAAATGTTGCTTTGGCAATTAGCTAAAATAAAATAATTTATATTTTTTTTCTCTCAATTCTGTTCATCTGTTAAAGGGGTCATATGATGCGATTTCAAGTTTTCCTTTCTCTTTGGAGTGTTACAAGCTCTTGGTGCATAAAGAAGATCTGTAAAGGTCAGAATACAGAAATTCTTGTTAATAGCGACACCGCTGGCCGTTATGTGAACTGCAGCCAGCAACTTACTACAGTACTCGTGCTCACACTCATGCACATGTAACTTACAAGAGACTGAATGTGATTCAGTGCCCCTATATACTCACAGCAATGTTCTTTTTTGTCCTTTGCTTAGAAGTAAAAAGAAGTTGGAAACATCGTTGCTAAGTTTAGATGAACATGTGTCACGTGATTTCCTCTAAATTACTAAATAAACACACAACAAAAGTGACAGTGGTGAGAAAACAGCCGTTAAGAAAGCATCTGATCATAGCGATGTGGATATGTTTGCACCAGCATCATGTCGACAGATGAGGTAATTAAAATTACACCGCTATTTTATAGACTATATAGATCTGGTTGTGTGAGACTATAGTTTGAATGAATCCATTTTAACACATTGGCATTTACAGTACAGAATAGCTCTTTTGGCATTAACCTGTACATTGCTTAAGCATTCGTTTCATGTGTCAGAATGGAAAAGAGGCTATAGTGAGCGTGCTTAAACGTCACATCCTTTCGATTTCCCGGCAAAAACATCCCGAGTCCTTCAAATCAGTCGTCAGGCTTTCATAGACAACCTAGAAGATCGGGTAAGGTCTCATTTTTTACGTTTCGTTAGAAGCTGTTCACACACTGGCAATAAGAAAGTGATTAACACGTGAACATTTTTACATATTTCCCCTTTAAGTTAGCGAGGGAAGTTTTTGCTGATTGAGGGAGTGAACCTACTCATGTTTATAAGTAGTTTAACCCAAGGGCGTAGGTTTGCTTTTGGTGGGGACATAAGAGCAGTCAGCTTAACTCTTCATTTATAGCTTAAGGTAGCCTACATATTCATAATTTCGGAATTCATAAACAGAGGGGTTTTTTTTTTGCAAGTTTGTAGGCTATGTTTTATAGATAATTACACATTTTGTGAACCAACAACATTACATCATCATCAGAGTGCTGTGTGTTTTAATCACGCATAACTTTATATTAATATTAATGGAATTGGACCCAGGATGATTCTGAAAGAAAACTACTGTTGCTGTAGCAACGGAACTGTCATGCGCACCTGAGTGATAGATATGCACGCTCTTATTTCAGAGTTGATTTTGTTTAATGATATTTCAGCTAACAGTTTGCTTTTTTGCACATTCAGTTTAACAACAAATTTAAAGTTAAAGACTCTCCGCGGCGACTCACAACGCTGTTTAAAATCCTGCCGCACCACAGAGCGCCACTCACATAGTTTTCCATAAAATCACATTATATGCAAAATCACATTATGTACATAATGTCTTCATCCCAGGCTGGAAGATTGTGTATTGTGCATCTTTCAGCACAACGTTTGTCTTTCTGTCCGTATGCTTTATAGAGAGCTAATAATAGCCATAGATCACGCATTCTTTTTCCGTTTGCTCTGTTTTGTCAAACACCGTATTTCAAACTCATTGACGCAACTTTGTTAATTCCTGAAGTGAACTTTTTTTTAAATTTTTTTTACTGTTTTGGACTGCTGTTCTAAACGCGGCGCTGCGCTTCTCATGCTGTGTTTTACTTTAATTTCTTAGGTAATATCAATGATATGACATATCTCAGATGCGTCCGAAATTACAAAAAAACATATACATATATTTAATTGTTTGATCAAAATTATTGCTAGGGACAATTTGGTAGTCGCTGGATATTGTCCCTAGCGTCCCTATTCTATGCCCCTGGTTTAACCAAACACACAATAGGCATGAAATGTATTGGTTATCTCTGGTGTCATGTCTGATCCATTTAGTCAAGTTAATGAGCTTCCAGTCATAATTTTGCATCTGTAACGTCTCGTTCAAAGTATTGCACGCTGTTACACAATATATACGTCACATCATCATTAGCATCAACTTTCAAATTACCTTCCACTACTTTCTGCCCTTTGTCAGTATATTTTTTTCTTCAGAGAATGTGTGTGTGTGTGTTTAAACAGGAGAATTATTGCTAAAGGGGGTTCTGGGAATGGTTTGCTTTAGGTGTATTAATTCAAAGAGGAAGATATTGTCTTTCTGTTGGACTCTAGGGGCTTTTGATGCTGCACAAACTGAATTTTAATACAGACGAGACACCTCTGCTGCACAGTTTAATGTCTTTATGGTGCGTGGGCTTTGATAGCACATGTGTTTATTGCAGAACGTTTTGCTCTAAAATCAATATGGCATCCAGCGATGGAATTGGAAGGGGGTTATGGAGGCAACCGGGGGGTGCTGAAGAGAGATGGCACTTTAGTTAACCCAGATTAACCCGTCTGAGAGAGAGTAACTTGACTCGAGGGCTCTTCTTGATAAACATTTGTGCAAAGGCAGCATGAAGACGTTGGATGAAGCCTATGAAGGGGGTCACATGGCATTTCACTCAAGCTTCTTAGTTTGTTTGAATTGGCAAGGAGAGTGTGCAATGATGCTACAAGTGTTTCCTAGCAACAGTGTCCCATTCCTCCCCCTTCCTCCAACTGCAGCAATGCACCACTTTCCACGGCTCTGAAATGCATTTCAGTTTTGAGACTCTTGTCACAGCCTCTACTGGAGAAAAGAGTATAAATAGTAAGTGTATTCCAGCTACACTAGCTGAAATTCGTTAGTATTGCATTCCAAAATGTGTCCAATCATAATTCAAAATGCATTGCTAAAGTATCTTCTTCCATCATCGGTTTTGTCTTGAAAGCCAGTTACGGGGAAATAGTTTGAAAGAGAATATTGGTGCAGGATTTACTCTGAACTCTTTTCACTTAGAAATTGCTAGTACATTTAACAAATAATTACAAAGAAATGGCAAGTAATACATAGAATAAATGTGACGTGTGTTTGAGGTAAAAAAAAAAAAAATGCAATTTTCTTGTAAAACATACTCTAATAATCTTTGTTTAATTTACAACTTCAAAAAAAAAAAAAAATGCTCTTTCAAGGTGAGACACGCCAGGTGAATAGGCTAAAAAAACTAATAGATATCACCATATTTCCCCAGTTGATTGATTACATTAAGAAATGCAAACATTTTTTGTATTACAAGTTTTCTGACATATTATGTTTAAATATGCAACTGAGGCATTATCTAATTGAATATACACTAATTTGCATACATTTTTAGAACAAAAATGTTATCATTGGATGAAGTCAGGTTCAAAATTCTTGTTTCATTTTGTTAACATATTACAGTCAAAGTTTTTAGATTTCTCTTTTTATCACTCCATACAGTCAACAGCCAGAAAAAAAAGGTGAAAATGTTTTTTTCCCCACTTTTTTTTTTTTTTTTTTAGAAATAAAATGTATAAAATCAAGCAAATTATATATGAACCAAATCTTCTGTAAAAGACTTCAGAATATAGTTAGGAATAAAACGGTAAAGTTTGTTGTATGTACTGTAAGTGTAACTGAAGTGGAGATTTGTGGCTCAGTACAGGGGAAAAATCTCATTTAGAAAAAATAAATGGCCTTTAAAGAAATGTATTGCAATTGAAATCTACAGATGCAAATAGATCAAGTGCTATAAAAGAAACACTTACAAGTGTATTTTGGATGTTTTCTTTCTACTAGTCTGAAAACATCCTTTATGAAAAGCCAAAAAGCCCAAAATCTCAAAACCGACAGGTGCATGAAAAAACAATGTTTTTACCTGTATATTGTCTCACTTTAAAGTGTATTTGCATAACTGGACATCTGCTTTAATGCCACAAACATTAGAAGGAACTCTTTCATCACGAGCATCGAGGTTCTTTTATAAGAACAGTTCTTTGCAGAACCGAAAATGGCTCTTCTATGCTATTGCTGCGTAAACCCCTTTTTTTAACCTTTACTTTTAAAAGTGTAAGTGTGGTTGCAATGTGTTGGCCAAGCATTTCAACACTGCATACTTGCAAAATTAATGTTTCTTAGCTAAAGTATGGTAATTCAGGTAGAAAAGACTAGTGACAGGAAAGTGAAAAAAATATCTCTATATTCATCCAGTTGCTTATTGTCATAAAATCAAATAGCAAATTTTAATTTTCTTTTGACGTACATTGGTCGTTGTAGTATAAAAGGTTTCAGACTTTCTTACTGCAAAAAGAGCTGCCAAAACCTTGTTTCTGACAGAGGCTCCGAATGAAGTAGAAAATTATAATGTTTTGCATGTGCATAAAACTTACTAAAATTATAAATGAACCTCAATAGACACATACAAAATGAAATAAAAATAGAAAAGCATGCCATGACCCCTTTAAAAATAATTAGCTGACATTCTGTTTGAGGAAGTGACAACATAAAAGTCTTTTTGACCACATAGTTCAACTAGCAGACTTTATCAGTATTTCATAATATTTCTGTTAAAATCGGCCTCATTAGTTGATCAAAGTCAATATTTGCAACTCATTTTACTGCTGAGATATGAGATATTTCTGAGTAAAAAAAGCAGGGCGCTTCTTGATTTTATCAGTTGATAATTGACTTAAAAAATGAGAGTATCAGAGTTCCTGAAACGCAGCCAGAGCCCCATTCTTTGAAATGTAGGCTGCCTTATTGACGTCAACTGAAAAGCAAATTAGACAGCATTTTCATGAAAGATAAACATGCATTTTCATTAGAACAGCATGCACTTATGAATCAAGCACAGTAATGCCAGGAATGAATATAAAAGTATAAAAGGTTGATTTTGATTTCATGTTGACTTCACTGACAAAGCAACATTATCCTGAAGCAGAAAAAAAAGAAACGTACCTTAGAGACCACAAATCACTTGCATAGTTTTTCTTCTTTTATTTTTACGCTTCAGGTAGGTGTGATCATCCTAAATAGAGTTAAGAATAACCTTTTGCGTAACATTGCTGGACTGCAGCTGGGCAGCGGCATCATGTAGTCCTAAAAGCCACAGACAGGGGGCGCCATTGCATTTTTAATCCAAACAGAAGCAAGTGCTTTGTATTCTTCAGAAGTGCCTCCTACGGTCCACTTGCTGCTTTGAAGTGCTAACTTGCACTCTATGCAGTCTTTTCACTTGCTTGATGAACATTTTGTGCTATACTGAAGCTATCCATATTTGGTCGGCACGTACTGACAGAATTATTATGCATCATATTTGAGCTAAATGAGTTTGGTTGTCCTAGCAGAGCTGTAAGGTTATTTTTCCGTTTCCGTTATTTTGCCGTATGCCCTCTCACTTTGAACTTCAATCTTATTTGATCAAATCACATCACACATGTAGCGCTCTTAATGAGAAGCACACAGGGAACTTAATTGACCCCAATAGAGTTTGACACTAACATGCTGCTAAACTAACAGTGTGCTGTTAAATAAATGAGATTTAACTATTTTTATTGCTCTTTTTCACTTTGATCATCACATTTTCCCTTCTCCGTATCTTTGAGGATTCTCAGTTGTGTCATCTAGGTCATAGTGGGATGTTCTGGGTCTCGCTCGCTGCAGAAAGCGCTGTTTGATGGGGCCGGGGAGGTGAATGTCACATGAATCACAGTCGATCAGATATTGAGCAAAGAGCGGGCAGACAGTCCTGATGGATCAGGTCGCTAGAGAGATATCGGACAGGTTTTGATGAATGCATGTTTGCTCGCGGTCTGATGGTGGTGGTCAGTACTGTAGTAGCCAATTACAGGAACATTGTCAATACGTGTAGCTGGAGTAAACGATGAGGGCATCGGGACAAACCCTTGGAGCATTTCATTCATGTATATCAATACAATTTGCATTATATTGAATTTCTTCCCATTTAACTGTAATATCCTTTCTTGGTAAATACGGCATGCAAATACAAGCATAATTATTCATCGGGCATTTTACCTAAATGCAATTTGTGTAATTGATATACCTGTAAAAAAAAAAAAAACGAGCATGTATGTTTATGTTTTTATGATGATATTTATCCTTACCTTTTTGGACACTTTGAATAACAAAATATATGAATATGTGTCTTTATTTTCTCTCTATATAATAATGCATTATTAAAAAGATTTATTTTGTCCCCAGTTAATGTTTCAACCTTTTTTTCCAATCTTTTTCCATTTTTTAAAATTGAGTTTTGGATAAAAAACTCATAATGCACATGTTTAGACCTAAAACACATTTTTCATTAATTTTCTAAAGTAAACAACTGATAATTGAAAAGTTAATATTTAAAAATCATTGATAATTTGGAAAAAAAATATCAATCAATGAAATCAATAAAAATAAAAAATCAGAAACAAAAATAGAAAATAGAGAAAAAAAAACTGTGTTAAATTATAATTTTATGAAGCCCCTTGTAATTTAATAACATTGAGCATAAAGCTTGTAATGTCAGATTATTCTCAAATACTGTCAATCCATATATGATTTAATCATATATGTGACCCTGGAGCACAAAACCAGTCTTAAGGGTACATTTTTTTAAATTGAGATTTATACATAATCTGAAAGCTGAATAAATAAGCTTTCCATTGATGTATGGCTTGTTAGGATAGGACAATATTTCGACAATCTGGAATCTGAGGGTGCAAAAAAATCTAAATATTGAGAAAATCATCTTTAAAGTTGTCCAAATGAAGTTCTTAGCAATGCATATTACTAACCAAAAATTACATTTTGATATATTTACAGTAGGAAATTTACAAAATATCTTCATGGAACACGATCTTTACTTAATATCCTAATGATTGTTGGAATAAAAATAAAATCAATAATTTTGACCCATACAATGTATTGTTGGCTATTGCTACAAATATACCCCAGCGACTTAAGACTGCTTTTGTGCTCCAGGGTCACATATGTCCAAATGATTACTATCATAAATTGTTACAATTATTAAAAGAGTTCATAAAATAGTACTTCAATTTAACATAGCACATTGCACCACTTTAAAATCATACAAAAATCATCTCAACAGACTGGAAAATGCACCCATTTTAGAGAACGCCCCTCCTAGACCTTCTGGTTGACACACATTAATGTGTGTGAGCAAACTCTGTCAGCTCTGCGATTGTGCTAGACTGTACATCTGACTAATTCCCACAATCTGTGCTCTGCTTTAAAACACCATTCATTAAAAGAGCACCTAATTACAGCAGTTGCATTATCTATAATTATTTTTCCAGCCAACTTCCCCGATAAAGGTTCCTCTGTGCAGTCAACTATGCAATTATATTGTTAGAACAGCAGTAATTCACGTAATTAAAGTAGAGCCTTTCTTACAGACATCTATATATAGCGTGTAGAAAATGCTTCACGTCGGATTTTAAGCAGGAGACAATGATGTGCTATCATGAAAGACCAAACACACACTTTTAAGCAACTTGTGTTAAAATGGTGTGACGTCAGAGCTCCTCAGGCTCACATTAGATGTGAATATTCAACCAAAAGGTGTCCAAATATGTTGAAAAAATAGTTTTGTTTGATGCATTTACGTCACCTTTTTAAAAAAAAAAAAATAGCAAAAGTAAATCCTGATACTTTTTTGGGGCCCTGTTTTTCAAATCCTCTCCAGTTTAATAAAGAGCTAAGAGTCATTTCTCATATCATTCAGCAGTAAAACAGCACCATGGAAACAAGGGTGGGTCAAAACGTGAAGGCTTTTTTTAAACCCCGGTTGACGCAGTAAATCCATGCATTAGGCCTCTAGATGGCAGAAAGTCCACACCGATGCACCGCATCCAAACACCGCAAATCAAAATCTGAGGTTAATTACAAAGATCCCTCATGCGGAGAGCATGATTGCTTAAATATTCTTCAATAATAATAAAAAAGCCTGGCTATTAATAATCTGTTCGTTCACATGGTGTTGCTGCCAGACCAGATTGCGTTTTGAATCTGTAGCTTTATAAAAGTATTTGTACTGTATATGCATATCATGCCTGCTATTATTGAAGCATTGCAGATGTTTGTAATTTCATGCAATGCTCAACTTTAAAGATGATGATGGACATCTGATGATGGACTTGCCATTAACTGGGATTAATAAATGCAGTTATGTAGTATTATGTACCTAATGTAGGCAGTGAGAGCATGATGGTAAAAGGTTATGACTTCAAAAGCATTCTGAATTCAAATGAAACACTGTATGATTTCTAAACCAGCACACGATGTGTTTCTCCTGGATAATATGCATGCACAATGTCGCTCTTTGAGACACAGTAATGCATTATGGGTATAAGTCAACTAATGAAAGGCTTAACGCATTCTCATTCTGACAAGATAAAGCATGGTTGCGGTATACTTAGAGGTCATAGAAGAGATTAGTGGTGGGAAGTATAAATAAAACCTTTTATCATGGCAACAGCATCATGATATAGTTGCTGATGATGGAAATTCAAAAATAAAAAATGATTTATATATGAAAAACAATACCTCTTTTTGGATAATCCACTGAATTAAATACTTCACAAAGAAGATGCAAACCAAAAAGTGAGATCACTCATAAAAAAAGTCAGTGCAGAAACTTTGAGTTAAAAACAAAAGATTCTAAACTCTGTTTGAAAAATATTACATTTAACATTAAATTGTCATGCAATAGTAACCCGAGGCATTTGCTCACGTGTGCAAAATTCAGTTGCCTTTCTTATAACTGGATCTAGATGGAAAAGACAGCAAAAGCTAACGAGGGTCTGCAGCGTCTGCTCAGGAACCGTTACGTGGTGAGCATGTGGGAGTTTTGATGCCTTATCGCTGATCTACAGGAGAGAGATCTCCCACACATGTGCCACCTATCTTTGCAGTTCATCCTGTTTGGAGTAAAATATACACTATTATCACGGCTCTCCAGAATGGCTAGACGAGCCGCACTCAGACACATCCACTGCGGAACGATATGAGAATAACAAACCTACAGGGGAGCCTCGGTCTACTGAGCACAAGCTAAAATTATATTTGGCATATACCCCTAGCTAGACATCTTCAGAAGCACCATCCTCACCTGCTCTAAAATCCACAAATCCAACAAGTCTCAATACGTTTCTGTCTCCCGTGAGCTGCAGGTGATGCCAAAAATCTAATTATTTTCAAATTCTCTTCATTTAGCCTACACATCTGGCAGATGCTTTTATCCGAAGCTCCTTGCATTGTATTCAAATTCAACATTTAATCAGGTCTTGCATTCCCTGGGAATCAAACCCATTGACCTTGGCATTGCCAGCACAGCGTCGTGCTTTACTGGTTGAGCTACAAGAACACACAATAGTCCATTTTGCTCTCTGAAATGCTCTATTAACTAGTTATTTCAGATGAAAATATGAAGGCAGAGGCTATTTGCACTAAGTGAAAATACTATTTTCTTAGAGATAGATGCTATTTACACTGTTAAAATAGCTTGATTTTCTGCTATTTATACAACTTATTGCAAATAGTGGCAATTATTTGCACCTCAGTATTGTAGTTCATTATAAAACACACACACTATTAACTGTGACGATAAACTGTGACTAAACTATTTTGCTGCTTATTAATAGCTAGTAAGGTAGTTGTTAAGTTTAGGTATGGGTTCGGATTAAGAGATATAAAATATGGTCATGCAGAATAAGACATTAATATGTGCTTTATAAGTACTAATAAACAGCCAATGTGCTAGTAATATGCATGCAAGTTAATAGTGAGAATTGGTCCCTAAACTAAAGTGTTACCTTTTTTTCCTAGTTTTAGTTAACAATCATAATCCTGTGTGTAATTCATGTCTGCAGCACAGTTTGGAATAGTGTGCATCAATGAACATGACTAGTAATACAATATTAAACAAATAAAATAAAAAATAAATGTTGATTCCAAGTTGGCTTCATACTATACAGTGTGTTTAAAAGTGAGAACGAGACCAAACAGGATGGACTTTAGGAAGAACCGCTCTGAGCCAGCACACTTGATTGACAGACTTTGAGGACACACACTGAGCTCCTTGAGGCTGAGCAATGACATTCGGTAGATGAGCCACCTGGTGAACACAGCCCAATGGGGGATTCAACAGCGGCCCTTCCATGATTAATCACATTGTCGTAAATGACAAATGAACAGCTACCACTGTAACCTACTTTAAAGTGCGCAAAGAACCATGCCATTTCACCCCCTTTTTTAACGCAAATGGAAGCAGCCAATTTCCTGCCCTTAAAAACATGACATATAAACAAGAAACCAGTAGTTCTGTGCATGTTTCCTCTTAAATACAGAGTTCTGGCATGAAACTCTAGATGGCGCTGTCATGACAGAACTAGTATTGCACTGTGCATAACAGCTTTTACTTCCAGTCCAAGAGAAGGGGCTTCCCACTAACTGGATGCTAAAAGGACTCTCTTCAGCTCCATATGTTCTGTGAATTTACCCTTTTATGGTGGCGTTGTGACTAGACTTTTTAAAAGTATAGCTTTATGTGTGCAGAATGCAGCAGTCACCCACAAAGGTGCTCAATGAAACCAAGCTGTTTTTGTAGTATTAACAATATTACGTTCAGTGAAAAAACACCTCTTTTGTAAATGTGGCCTATTACAGATTGTGCCTTATTCCCAAAAGCCAGTGATTTTCCATAAACAACCAATGTCACACTATTAGTTCCAAAAAAAATTTGGTAGGCGCGTGTTCATCTGGTACTCTCAATCACGACAGAAGGACACATAAACAGCTGCTTAACGCACTACTGTGCAAATGAACTAGTCCAGAGAGGAATTTTCCAGCCACGCTCTCCATTTAATCACATTGCAGTCTATGTTTGAGATATATTAGTTTTTGAATTATACATTTACTATGCATCACTCCTGTAGTGATGCACTGAGGGAAAACAGCTTCTGATGTCACGCATTGCATTGATGAAACCTGGCTGCAGTAGTGCGGTTCTTGTCTGGTGAGATTCTTTAGCGTTTTGAAGCATCCAGTTGGTCTGTATCGCTGTCTGCACGAGTGCACATGCTTTGGCTTGTCCAAAAAAAAAAACACACACACAACAGGCAAACAGACTGCTCAAAGCTCTCTCTTCTGCATAAAAGAGGTCATGAGCTTCCCGCGGGCTGACCGACGGTTCTGCTGACACGGCCCAGGTGCTGGGGAAATCACCTAGACAGGACTTGGACATGTGATTCCTCCCGGCAGCTGTTCCTTTGGATAACACGATAAACTTGAAGCTGGCGCCTGCATTTGGAAGTAAAAGAGAATCAGCATTTGCCACAATAAATGAAATTTGCAGGGTAGCATAAACCAATTACTCTCAACTGGTTTGCTTGAGGAAATCAAGTGGTGACCAAACAAAGTACCAAAATTGTCTGTTATACAAAAGTAAACAGTCTCTTTAAAATGTATTAAAAATGACAAAAAACCTGCATTGGCCAAATATGCCAAATAATGAACATGACAAATGCCGAATAGGACAAATTAACCATTTAGTTTCTAAACGTCTCTTGAATGGTTTCATACAAGTAATTATTCACAAAAAACACATTATGGTCGACACAAACCGTGTTTACTCTTGTTGTAATTCAACACCTATTTAAAAGCTTAAGACTTTAGAGAAATTGACATGTTATGTAAAATAACCCATTTCATGTAATTTCTCTAACTCATTAGGTAATTACATTACTAACAATGAGAAATACATTTAATAATTTTAGTTAATATTCAATTCAGTGTTTACTAATACATTTTAAAATCAAAAGTTGGAATAAGTTGAGCAACCAGTACGTTGAGTAAAAATTAACAAATGAGACCTTGTTGTAAAGAATTACCGATGTTATCGGTAATATAGATTCAGATAAGACTAGGGACACATTATCTCTTGATTAATACTAAAGTATTTTAGTTTATATTAAAAGTACTGCTGTCAAACGATTATTCATGATTAATCGCATCCAAAATAAAAGTTTTTGTTTACATAATATATATGTGTGTACTGTGTATATTTATTATGTATATACAAATACACACACATACGATATATATTTTGAAAATATTTACATATATTTACATGTATATATTTATATTAATATAATTTATATTATATATAAATATATTTAATATATAAACATAATATTTTTCTTAAATATATACATGCATGTATGTGTATTTATATATGCATAATAAATATACACAGTACACACACATATTATGTAAACAAAAACTTTTATTTTGTGTGCGATTAATCACGATTCATCATTTGACAGCACTAATTAAAAGTATAAAATTCAAGTGTATTAGGCTATTATGTATTTGTCCATAATGGGGTGCACATTTTGTTTCAGTATATTGTATGAAATATTTGGTAACACCAATTCTCACTGTTAACTAGTTTATTATTAGCATGCCTATTAATAACATATTGGCTTTTTATTAGTACTTATAAAGCACATATTCTGCATGACCTTATTGTACATCCCTAATCCTACCCATACCTAAACTTAACAACTACCTTACTAACTATTAAAAAGGAGCAAATTAGTAGTTTGAGGCAAAAGTCATAGTTAATGGTTTGTTAATGCCAAGAATTGGGCCGTAAAATAAAGTGTGACCAAATATTTCTATAAATAATAAATCAGTGACCTGATGTAACGTTTCCAAAATACACCAAAACAAATGAATAACCCATTTATTATTATTATGGTTGGTTGCATTTAGCATTGTTTTCCCTTTCATGACCATATTAGAACAGACCTGCAACCCATTTTTTGGTTCACGACTCACCCAAAAATAGACTCATTTGGCAGGCGATTTTATCTAAAGCGACTTACATTGGAATAAAGGTTTACATGTTATCAGTTCATGCATTCCCTGGCAATCGAGTTCATGACCTTGTTGTGGCTAACCCCATGCCTGACTGTTTTAATTAGGCTCAGAGTCTATTTTTGGAGAGGAAACGTCAAACAGAGAGTCTCCCATAATATAATGAAACAGCAAAATGTTACAACAGTGCTTACAATGCAGCACTATATTGATATTCCTGATTAGGGTTTGCTCTAAAACACATTTACCTCAAAGTATTAAACCGTAAGAATTACACTGCAATTAATTAAGCTTACAGACTCCATTCACACTTTGTTTTTTGTGGATTATTTCAATCCATATGGCTCTGTTGAAGTGTCATTTACAAAGAGCCAAAGCATTAAACCTGGACTTACTTAAAATGTAATGCACTTCTTTTGCTGCCTTGCTATCACTAGTATTTCATGTGCAGAATAGTAAGGATAATTATGAGTTATATCGTCTTGTATTTTGTGATTGTTAATATGCTGTCAAAAAAACCCTGAACGGCGTGTATTAGTACCATATGCACCCTTTAGGGCTAGATAAGGCACAAAGGTTAGCTTTGACAAGCTAAAAGTACTTATTTTTCTTGACAGTGTGTGTCTGTGTGAAAGTAATCCATGATAACCCCCGGGATATTTTGAAAGATGTTCAGGTTAGGCGAAGAAAACAAAGGTGTCATAATTGTATTTGCACATGGTCGATTCTTTTAGAATTGTTTGTCAGTTCAAGACAAACATACTAGAATCTCACTAGTGCAACATGCACCTGGAAAAACTGAGCGCTAATAGGGTTCATCAATGCCACAGCTGCGACCTCCACCAAGAACATGACAAGTCCATTTACACGTCCTAAAAGAAGCGTTCCTAAAAATGTCGAGTGTTCTTCTGATGAGGCAAGTTATTTTGTCTGGTTTTGTGCAACAGTTTGTTTCGGTCCCCAAATCTGATGGATCTGATGGTAACCCTAACCCTAACACGTAAGTATAGGGACCAGTTCTCACTATTAACTAGTTGCTTATTAGCATGCCTATTACTAACATAATAGTTGTTTGTTAGTACTTATAAAGCACATAATCTGCGTGACCATATTCTACATCCCTAATCCTACCCAATACCTAAACTTAACAACTACTTACTAACTATTAATAAGCAGCAAATTAGGAGTTTATTGAGGCAAAATTCGCAGTTAATGGTTTGTTAATAGCAATAATTGGACCTTAGAATAAAGTGTGACTGATGGTTGACTTTGCTCAGGATTTTGGAAACACAAAAATACTGAAAATGATTTTTGCAGTGTCATAATAAGTAGATTGTTCTTTTGCCAAGGTGGTTGCAAATAACCCTTAATTGGGGACTAAAACTATGCTCATCTTTCTCTACTTCTAGTTTTTTTTGACAGATGTCAGTTTACATCATTCATTCAAATTTTAACATTTACTGACAATTTCTCACACTTCAAATAAGAATGGCTGTCAATGTGTCAGAGAAAAGAAAGAGGCACCTGGAAAGCATCCAAAAGTATAATTATTTATCACAGATTAGTTACACAGAATACATGACTTGAAAGGGAGTGTGTAACGAGTGGGGGCTCGTCCGGGCTGTGAAGCCTTTGTTTGTTTACATTGTTCTGTTTTATTTGAAATCCGACGTCATTGTGCTTTTGTGTTTGCCCTGGGCTCTCTCAGCCTCTCCCTGTTATTATTGTTACCCTCCTTTCCTACCCTTAGACTTGAAAGGGGGCACGTAACAATGACCACTTTACCAAAGTACTGATTAATGGTGAAGACTTTAATTCTGAAAGTACAAGAATATATAAGGTTTTTTCCTTTTTAAACCACAGTCTAAGGCCACTTTCAACACTGGGTAAGGCAACTTGCCACATGCTTTTTCACCAGACAGATTGCAGTGTCAAAGGTATACAGCATGAAACAATGCAGTTCTAATTTACTGTTTAACAACCGACAACTAATCACAGTCTCAGAAACTGTCATGTGTTGATTAATTTCAATATTTGAGAGAAAAATAAAATAAAATGCTACACAGTAACCACAAGCACATTAACAGGAATAAAGACGAGATTATATTTTATAATCATATTTTGAATGATGTTCTCGCATGGGAAAAAAACTAACAAAACAAAAACCTTATTAGATCTTAAAACCCGACTACTCATGATTTTTAGTAACCAGGAAAAAAAAATGAACTGATGAAACAAGATAACCCAGAATGATGTGTACCCAGGAACCACTGTGCGTTAACAATTTACATTGTGAAGACTGATTGAAGATGAGAAATGCATTAGTAACACAATACTTGCAAAGGTGAGAGGCGTCTGAACATCTATTGGACACGACATTGAAAACTTTAGTGCAAGGTACTAAAGCACACTTTAAAACATATAAATAATATATGCAAGTCTTCCTACTATTGTTAAGTATTCATTGTCCCTATAAATCATAAATCATTGATGCATATTAATGTAGAATGCCATATCAAAAAGAGTGACCAATTTATAGTGTTTCATGCTCTTAAACACACTTGGAGGCCAAGTTAGAGTATTTCCTTTAATAACTGACATTAATGATAAAATACATTATTAGGAGATGGCCTTGTGAGTTATTATGACGGATTTCAAAAGGCAACCACATTTATTCACTGACACCATTTTAGAGCAACATTAAAATCTCAGATTTCAAGAATGAAGTCCTTATAAATAAAGCCGTTTTTAGAATCATCTCATAATAGGTCTAATAGGACAATAAAATCGCAACATTACAAGATTAAAGTAGCAACATTTTGAGAATAATCACTTAAAATATTAACTGTCTTCCTCTTGTCTAACAGTGGGTGAGTAGTTAATGCTTCACACATGATCGCATGTTTCTTCATAAAACCTGCATTGCAAAAGATTGCGTAGGATATACTATGTAGGTTTATAGGATTTAGGACATACTATATAGGTTTATAGTCCAGTTTCACTGTAATTTGTCTGCTGAGTCTGGCTCATTGTCGAAACCTGCTTACGTGCGCAATGAATACAGCAATCTGATAATAATGGCTCTGAAATGAAGGTGCATTGCTGTTGTATTGCCAACGCAAGATGTGTGCATCAGGGCTAAGACCAACACAGTGAGATTTTGCTGACAAGGGAACCTTTAATTAAAAATATACATAAAAAGGGCAATAAATTGTCCAAATCATGTTGGGAAGTGAAAGATGGCTTGTGCAGAGAATCTGTAGATTGTTTTCCCAGCTTGTCTTGGTTGAGACCTGGCTACATTACTCCTTACCTGTATCTTGGGCACCTTGTGCATGTTTGTGGTCCCATGAGAGACAGACTTTATGCCATTGGTGGCGAGGTGGCAATAACTTCAGCTGTACCTCTCTCTCTCTCTCTTAGTGACTCTTAGCCAACTGCTCCTGAAGCGAGTGAGGGTTTTGAGACGACAAATAAAGTGCTGGGGCGACGGTGATATGAGGAGGAAGATCTTCCATCACATACTAATAAAGCCCTTTAAGCTGCAGCGCTGTAAACACAGGTGCTGTAAGCCATGTTAACCATTTCACTGACTTCCACCAGACTTACCGCACAAGTATGTTGCTTTCAAGATCTCCTGGGAAGTTATCTGAAGGAAGTTGTGTTCAAGTCATTTTGGTTGGAAACAAGCACATGCATAAAGCTTGCCACAAAACACCGGCAAAACGAATGACTATGAATGTATATTTCTCACGGCTGTGAGTCAAGTACCCTATACGCTGAGTTTCGCTTCGTTTTTGTGACATGCTTCAGTTCACGAAGACCGAGACGACAGAAAGCGCTTCCTGTTTGTTTTCTTTATTTCATAAAAGCACAAGGTTTTGTTGATATTGTGGATGAATAAAAATAAAAATAAACCCTTTACATGCTGGCACCACCATGTCATGCAGTAATGCACTAACAGCTTCCACACTCCACACAAACACTTGGATTTTCGCTTAATAGCGCACATTTATCTAGGCTAACGTTAAAGCGAGCAGACGTGTAAAGTTGCTACTTACCTGTTTCGCATTCAAATGATAAGCCATATTTGAGGTGGATGAATGATAAGCAAAATTTTAGATTTCCTTCCCAAAATACTGCAATTAACTCTGCTGTTAACGATCTGTCCATCATAGACACAGAAATTTTTTTTCTGCAACTAAATGACTAATGAAATTTTAGTTGACTAAGCCAACTGACACTTAGTCGACTATTAGGGGGGCTGCCCTTGTCATTTGATAATTATTTTTTAGCATGGGTGTTCAGTCCATATACGCTGCGAATGCTATGCATCTCCAAGCCATTTGAGAGAATGAGTTCAGCAACTGGCTAAGTAGCGTTATCTACTAAATTCCCTTGTCATTTGAGGTGTTACACAGAGCTTACATAATAAAATGTTATTAAAAAGTTATTTATATGCCAAACAATGTTCATTTTCTGCAGATCTGTGCCAGTTACGCAGGGATTTGGGCGAGTGGATCCACAACAGCCCCATTGCTGTAAATCGTCATTATTTCTGCATTCTCATTGGTTTGTTGGCATGTGGATGATTTCATGCACAAGGAAACCAGTCCACAAATTGCTCACCCCAAATGGAATCTAAAAATCAAATAAAAAAGCTGTAACTGTATATTTTTATGTTTTCTAAAGTAAAGCAAACTTTGCAAACACATATTCTTACCGTTTTTTGGGATGGACAAAGTGTGTTGAAGGTACAAGTTTTTTGGCATCATGTTTGAGCAAACTAATCAAAGTGAACATTTTTGTTGTTGTTGTTGTTTTTTGTCTTCCCCATGCTTGACAAATCTTGCATATCTGACATGTGTAAGCATATGGGACAGCAGTGTCATCTAATGACAACAGCACTACTTTTACATTGACACCTGCATTGATGTTTATTATTATTAGATAGCATACTCTCACCACTGTTTTTAGCACTTACGGAAGAAAACGTAGAACAAAGGATGCACATTTGGTGTGTAAAGAAATGCTGATGAACCCAAGACCCTGAAATTATGATGTTGGACACTTGAGTGTCTGGTCTCGAGTGCTACAGCACTGCTATTGTGGAACTTTTATTGTATTTTTCTCAGAAATTCTCCTTTTGTGTGGCTCAGTATGAATTTGGTGTATAGTTCTGTTTTACCCGCTTTACTCATTTTTAATACCTCTTGAAAGTTTCTTGGGTGATGATATTGAAAATGTAGAACAAGGGCCGCTAGGCTCAAGGTCTCTCCAGTCAGCCAACAAAGGCACATAAATCATCAATCATTCTGAGTTAACGTTATCTCTTCTGCTGCAAGCGTGGAGCAGAAATAGACAGGAAGAGAGCGGGGTGATTCACTCTCTGTTGCCCCTGGCCACATACCAATAGTCACCCTGCATTTCTCTGCTGTTCATTCTCCTTCTCTGCAGTCCATGCTTGCTTATTCTGAGCATTTATTTCATTTTTTACTCGTTGCTTTTTGGGCTGGTTTTCGCCATCCTCCATCACCTTAGTTGATATGTTTTTTGAATGATCTTTAACTCTGTATAATTACAGAGGGGGATAATGACTCTACCTTTGCAACATCAACAGTTATCAAACTCACCTGAATCAGTGTTATACTTATTTGAGCTGAATAATGACACTATTGTACGATGGACCAGTAGTGCACAACACAACCAAATTTAAACGCCACACATAAGTTATTAACACAGTGGAACCAAGCCTCAAATTCATTTCACAGTGCCGTTTCTCGGCCATGTAAAATTTGCATTAAAGCTAAAATTTGGGCTTTATACTAGAGGTAATTTTCTAACAAAATCTGAATTTTAAACAGCTATTTACTGCACCAGTCTTTTTAAATGACTTTTTTGCATAGCTATACAAATGGCTAATTTCAAAAGCAGTACATTTTGAAAAAAAATTTCAAAATGTGGATTTTGTTAGATCAGTACCTCTAGTATAAGGTCTGAGCTTTAACGCACCCTCTATAGTGGCCGAGAAGGGAGCGGGAGCATTTCTGTTGTGTTGTTGCTTGATTCCACAGTGTTGTTAACTTGTATTTGCTTTTTAAAATTTCATTATACGCCACTGGGCCACCGTGCTATTGACCTATCAGTAAGCTCCGCCCCCCTCGCTCACTCGGACAAACAAACGGAGTTGCTAACTGTCTTACAATGACAGCTGTCAGTGTGAAAACCTTGTCCCAAGATGTTTTTGATCAATTTTGGACGCAGAAGGACCACCTCTCGTCGTGGAGCATTCAAGTGGGACTTAAATATGCCATGGAGGGATATATAAAAGATTTTAAAATAAATATGGTGGGTAACAAGATTAATTTGGAAGCGAGGGTTTACAGATCACAATGCAAGCGGGAGAAGTTACGGTCATCACGATCGCATCCAGGATCAGCACTGTTCATGTACCGCAGGATACGAATTACAGATAAGCAAGATAAAGATAAGCAAGGCTCTCCCATGGATTTAGCTCATCAATGTTGTTTTAGCCATGCCAAGTTATGAAAAGTACTGATCTGCAGCAGTTTTGATACTGTTTTTTAAAAAGTTTTTTAAGGCACAGCTTTAAGGAATAGGACATTTCAGACTGAACATGTCACTGCTTATCTCTACACATGGCTGGTGCAACAATGTTTGAGTGTCTAGTCAGTTTTCTCTGCATGCTGCAGTCTAATTTAACCGGACGAAGAGAACTGTCAATAACATGATCCTTGCACCCCTCTCCCATTGATGTTCTTACAACAATGCACTGTCAGCTGTATTTGTTTGGTTATTGATAGTTCTTCCTATTAAACTTGAACTATCAAACTATCATTGCACCAGCAATGTATACATCTCCATTTTTAAAGGGTTAATTCACCCCAAAATGAAAATTAGCCTGTTATTTACTCACCTTCAAGCCATCCTAGGTGTATATGACTTTCTTCTTTCAGACAAATCCAATCAGAGTTATATTAAAAATTGTCCTGGCACTTCTAAGCTCTATTATTGTAGTGGGCGGGTGTTTCTGTTCAACAGTCCAAAATACGTTAAATAAAGCACGCGCATCCATAATAAAATGTGCCTCACACGGCTCCGGGGGGTGAATAAAGGCCTCCTTTAGTGAATCCATGCGTTTTTGTAAGAAAAATATCCATATTTCAAATGTAAACCAAATATCCATATTTCAAACCATCTCTATCTTTCTGTCGTCGCTCGGCTCGGCTAATGTCCGTCCTGTGCACTGAGCGCTCTCTTGTCCTTATCATGAGTAGACACGCCCCTTACTGCTGATTGGCTACAAGTTCGTTTTGGTACTCTGCCCGACTCAGTTTTCTAAAGCGTTTTTGAAAAAATACATACCCCACCTTTAAAGGCTTCACAAAGCAGTTTCAGCCAATAGGGGGAGTGGCTGCGCGAGGTTGTCATAGTGATGCGCTGTGTTTACTCCAGACGCTGATGAGCTACGACTGAGGAAAGCCACTAAAATTGCTTGTCTTGTTTTGTTTCTCCTGAAAACTCAGGTATGTGGTCACAAAAGTGAAAAATATGTCTGTATCCATGTCAAAACATGTACACTCACATTTCTATGTGTTTATAGTCAAAAAGCTTGTTTGTGATAAAAAGAAATCTTAAGTTAATCGAGATGATTTTTCCGAGAGTTCACCGGTTAGCGAGGGATGGTTGGTCTGTGTTATGATTTCAGCCACCGATCTAAATGTACATAGAAAAAAATATATCAGAATGTGATCATTTTTACCAAAAAAGACTCAGAAATTGTAAATATGTATATATTTAGGAAAAGTATGTTTTAAAGAGATTATGATGATAATTTATGTCATGCGCGATGGTTACAATTTGAATGATACAATTGTAGCAGCTGTCTGATGATGAAGAACAAGTTACAGACCATACGTCCTCATTTTCCCAGACATGTCCTCTTTTTGGATCTAAAAAATTGCGTCCGGCCCGGATTTCTAAATCGCCCAAAATGTCCGGGATTTGGCTTTTGCTTTCTACAGTCACCATTCATTGTGTGCGTTTTTGTTTTAGAGCCCTGTGAGGGACTGTTTTATTTATCCCGCTCCCGATGAATTAAGAGACTTAAGAGAGGGTTTTAGCATTTCGGCCATTCAAAAGCAGACATGTTTTCTGATAAAATATCTTACTGTCTTGAACTACTTTGAGCATGTCTACATTTTCAAACATGATAGCACAAGTAACTGCACATATTTCTCAGATTTGTATTGCTACAAATGTAGAAATTCAGTCTCAAGTTTCTGCTGGTTTCAAAGGACCCATCAAAGCCACTGAAAATGAGGTTGTCTCAGCATGGGAGAGGTGCGACACATGGAGCTGAATACATCACGGAAATCTGGGAAATGCAGTTGGTGAGATCAGATACCTCGATGAGCTCCATCTTCTGACTTAGAATTGCTTACCAACGCTGAGTCATTATGCATCCATAAAAATAAAAAAATTATGCGTTTGAGTGGCAATCAAGCACAGGGCAGGATAAAAAGCAAGCACAGAACCTGGATGAATACAATCTGACCCCTAGATCCTCACAACTGTTGTTTTTCCTCTGGGTTGCTAAGAATTACTTGATTCATTGGCCTGACACGGCAAGAAATGAGACCTGGAAGGCAAGTTCCTCTTGTCTCACTTCAAGGCTTGTCTGATTGGTGCTGAGAGATGTTGACAAAGACTTCATATTGATTTGTTGAATCAAGTGCTAGAGGGGTCACACATGTGCTTTTTAATGAATCGCAAGGCACTAGATTGTGAATGGAGAGATATGACACACCACAAGTCAAGTTTCACAAACATAACTAGCATGTATTTTCATGTTTAATGGATTGTTTTTTTAAACAGTAAGTGCTCAGTATGTCCTCAGCTTTGAGCAGTCATAGTTTGCTATAGCAGAAGGTGAAGTAGAGAATGTTGACTCAGCCAAACAGAGGTGTTTTCTTTTTGAAGTTGATTAATAGAGGACTATTAATGGTGGCACACTGTGCAACATGGGCCAAATGGACCATTTACTGCTCCATGTCCAGCTACAAAAAGCCCACTTAGAGCAAATAACTTGGCTTGGGGGCTTATTCATGTCTATAACTAAAAATAAAACAGGTTTAATGAGGAACTATGTCTTGAAACCCTCATTATGGTAGTTTATCAAAACATTGGTTCTCAAAGTGTGCGGCTTGGTGAATAATGATTAACCTAAACTAATGCAATTAACTTCAATTAGTTAAAGAAAACTGTGTTTAATTAGTTTAGCTTTAAATAAAACATGCAAAGTGCATGTTTAAAAGTGATTATTTTACATCGTCACATTATTAGGTTATCATGTGTGTCACTGACATCCCAGCATGGCATGACTTTATAATAATGCCATATATAGGCATGTATTACTTGGTTGTGTAGGCTCACAGGACAATCTAGCCTCTACCTAAATTTTTGCAAAACTAAAATGCTTACCACAGTGCTTTTTTGCATTACATAATTAGCTATTTTGCATGGCTTTTATGATGTAGTAAACTTGCTCATTAGTGCACCCGGTACAGCCTTATGCTTGCATCGCAGCGTTATTGAATACGAGTCCTGTAAAACATGAGTCATGATAAAAGAGATCTAAGGCTTGTAGAGGCAATCTGAAATTAAAGCAAATGCAGGGTTTAGGGTTTAGTGTAGTGGTACATTATTTGCAAATGCAGTAGAACATTAACATTTTAGCATTAACATTTTGATCACCAGATATTTCATTTCTGAACTGCAGTGTATGAACGCAGATATGTTCAACATAATAACACACTGCCAGATTCACGTTCATCTGTTTCAGATAAAACTGAACATGCTTTTAGCACCAGTCACTGGACATTTCAATTTAAATGTCTTGCAAAACATGCAGGAAACAATGTAGTATCATTTTGCAGTAATGTCACCACGGACACGTATTTCCAGCGAGGGTTGATTTTGTTGGTGTTGTTTTTTTTGCTCTTAGACTGTATTAATAAGGGTGTTTATTGTACCAATTCAGCTTGTTGCAGACATGATGTACCACAAAACATTTAGTATTTACATTAAACAATATTAAAATTCATTCACATCTCTCAGTTGAAAATGTTTTTGCATGTTTTAAATTAAATGCTTTTTGCATAAATAAATTAAATGCATAATGATAAAGCTGTCAACTCTGTATTAATTGTTAACTTTATTTTTGCTTCATCACTCAAATCTTTTGTAGACTCATCTGTTCTTGTTCATTATGAGTGGCATATGTGAGTTGTTACTGTAACTCAAGGAACACTCAGAATGATTCAATGGAACCTTTTATGATTTCCTCAACTGTAGGTTTTAGTTAAGTGGTTCTCAACTGGTTTTCCTTCTAGATGTTCTATTCAGATATAATGTTGGACATCAAGTGGTGATGCAACAAAATAGATACATTGTTCATTGTTCAAAAATACATACAAATTTTGCATTACTTCCCCTTGCTGTCTGAGTCCCTGTCAGAATCTGCTTGTTAAGTTGTTTCATATCGAAAACTGTTTACGGGTCCAAGCTTCCACTACATTTCAATACCATCTCAACAACTGTTTATGAGTGCTTAAATGTATTTTTAGCACAAATTTAAGCTGAGCCTTTAAAAACCACATGTATATATACATGTATATGTGTGTATTGCGTACCTACATGGCTGACAGCTGATAATGCACAATCACCATTTTAGATCGACTGACTGTAACACTGTATAAGATTTCCATTCGAACTGAAAGCTGCCTGATTTTAGATTTGAAAATGATGAAAATTCATATATAAAAAAAAAAAAATGCTATTATTAGCATTATTTTTAAGTGCACAATAAAATAATTGTATTTTTTATTTAATATTCACTTTGTATTTTAATATATAATAGTATTATCACACTTTAATTTGGGTTGCACTTTATTTTACGGTATGTGTACTTACATGTACTTACAGTGTACTTACCTAAGAAAGTACTAGTAATATAAGGTAACTACATGGGGTAGGGTTAGGTTTAGGGTAGGTTCAGGGTTAGTACCTAGTTTTTACCTAGTTATTGTAATTACTTTAATAAGTACATAGTATGTACATGAGGAACAGGACTGTTAAATATAGTGCTACCAAAATTCACACATCCTCGTAATTTTAAACAAGTCAAGTTAATCAGTCCAGTCAATTCCCACAAAGACCATTTTTTCTTCATTCTAGAAGCTGTTTCTCTCAGATATTCATGACAATAGAGAAGAAGAAGATTTTCATGAAACTGGTCTGAATGATTCACTAATCTGTCTGATCAAATGTACACGCACACCAGAAAAGGTGTTATCCTAAATGACATGACTTAAATCCTCTTCTTTTGTCCTGTGCCTCTAGCTGTAGTTCTGTTTGAGGAGCCCATTCGATGGGAAACAAACTTACAGCTCGTCACTGACGTTCTTCTGACCAACGGCTATCTGAGCAATGCCTACGAAAGCCCGCACGGTCTCATCTGCCGCTCTCGGCCTGTAACATGGACCTCATGTGGATGGCAGAGGCACTTTCAGCAAGGTGAATGATCAGAGGACACCAATGATTTCAGTTGCATATCATGGTACAATTATGTACTGGAAACAGAGATACATAACATAGTATAAGTAATAACAGTCAGTAAGTAACAAACAAATAATAGTAAATGCAACAAAAAATACACTGAAGGAAAATACTCAGAGAGAATTATAGCTGGTAGTATAGGATGAGGAGAGTGTCTAAATAACATGTTATGACTGATAGTATTGGGTAAACAAGTAGATTTTGAGTTGTGATTTAAATACAGAGAGTGAGGTTATTGTCCTTAGTGCCAATGGTATAGAGTTCCATAGTTTAGGTGCAATTACGGAAAATGACCTGCCACCCATTGAAGATAGATGAAATCTAGGTACAGTAAGAAGTTCACACCCTGCAGATCGAAGTGATCGAGGCGGAACGTAAGGAGACAGTAGATCAGAGAGATAAGGAGGAGCAAGGCCATTGAGTGATTTAAAAGTAAGCAGAAGAATTTTGTAAGTAATGCGAGATGATACAGGGAGCCAATGGAGTTTAAATAAAATAGGGGTAATATGAGCAGATCGTTTAGTATGGGTTAATATTCTTGCAGCAGAATTTTGAATATATTGTAAACGAGAGATACAGTGCAATGGTAATCCGGCAAAAAGGGCATTACAGAAGTCGAGGCGTGATGTAATAAAAGCATGCACTAATGATTCACCATCTTTTGGAGAAACATAGGATCAAAGTTGGGCTAAACGGCGAAGCTGGAAAAATGCAGCTTTGGATAGTTTACTAATGTAAACATCCAGAGTCAGTGAAGGATCAAGAGTAATGCCTAAATTTCTGACAGTAGCAGATGGAAAAATTGTTGTAGCATCAAGGTTGAAACTGGAAGCATTTACTATATTTTTTGTTAGTGAAGGGGGGCCAGTAATTCAAATTTCTGTTTTGTTCAAATTCAAACTGAGAAAATTTGAATTTAGCCAGACCTTTAGCTCATTGACACAGGTAGATAGTGATGTGGTCTGGTGAATAGAATCTGGTCTGCATGCAGTGTATATCTGAATATCATCAGCATAACAGTGATAATGAAACAGGGATCCCATAACAGGGATAATATGTCCAAGAGGCATGATGTAAGTAATGAATAGTAATGGCCCAAGAACAGAGCCCTGGGGAACACCCTGACTGAGTAAAGTAGTGGGAGATTTATAATTATGCATAGTGATGTAGTATTGTCTATCAGTGAGATAGGAAGAGAACCAGAATAGTGCAGCACCTGAGACACCTATCTCTGAAAGGCGGGAGAGTAATAACTTGTGACAGACAGTATCAAATGCTGAGCTGAGGTCGAGCAGCAGGAGAATGGAGAGATTACCTGAGTCACCAGAGAGTAACAAATCGTTGACAACCTTAACTAAAGCAGTTTCAGTGCTGTGATGAGAGCGAAAACCAGATTGAAATGCATCGAACTGATCGCTGAGAGCTAGAAAAGACTGTAGCTGATTGGCAACAAATTTTTCCATAATTTTCTGATGTAGACTATATTCATTTAAAGTAGCCTACATGA
>NW_015632469.1:1440705-1475522 GCF_001515625.1 Sinocyclocheilus rhinocerous
CTGAGGAGATTACTCTAAACTCTAAAACATGAAATGTGGAGTTATCTGCTTTTGCTATAAAACAAACTTTTAATATGTTAAAAAAAACATACTTTCCATTAACTTTAATTTTGTAAATTACCTGTATTTGTTTAAGTTATTATTACTTTATCAAAACAACCCAACTGCAGTTCGATTGATATAACTTGGTATGCGCAATAAAAAATAAATAAAAATGGAGTTATCGGTTTTTGCAAATTAACTCTTCATATATACGTTTAATGGGTCACACTATGCATTACAGTATCACAGCTCACGGTTAGTGTATATAAGCACCGTTTGTTTGGTATCTGACAGAGTAGACCTGGACTTAATTGCAACACATTTTTGTGTTGCAACTCACCAGTTGAGAGCCTTCTGTTGTAGCTGACTATGGACTAAATTGGTGACTATCTTCATTAAGAGCTGTGTCAGGTGAAAGTGCATTGTTCAAACATCAGAGACAATGGCATGATTATCATTCTCGTCATCGGCGCCTTTGATTCAGTCCCTCGTTGCATTGCAAGATATCGCTCGTGACCTACGCAAAGACTTTCTGCCATGCGTCTCAGGGTGTGTCATATACCACCCTCTGAAGCTGAGAACAGTCAGCAGAAATTTTCAATACGATATATCAACCAATGACAAGATACCACAACCTGGTGTAGACAATTGACCGGATGTCTGGCTTTATCACGGTTAATTCAAGAGGTTCTTTGAAAGCACAAAATAATTAGCGGTTTTAGAGCCCTTCCTTTTTACCATTCTCATGTTGATTCTCGACTGCCGCTTGAAAGAAGATGAAAGCTTTTATGATCGATTCCACCTATCCCTGTCGAGATGGGGTGAAATCGGTTTGTGTTGGCAGAGCCTAGACGACAAATAAATTAGCACTGATTTAGATCAGACAAGTGCTTAACAAAGGTATCAACGTGCAGAAGAGTTAGAGAAGCATATTGATCCACCTCAGAGCATGCTAATGTGATACATGATCAAGGCTGACGGTGGCTGCTGATTCTATTCCAGTGTGCTTTCTTCACACGAAGGCCAAGATTAAATACAGCTTGTTCTTGATTGGCACGAAAGCTTTAGATGCTACTTTTTCACAAAAGGTTTTAGAGGTGTCAGAAGCATTGGTAACAGTTCCACAATATGGGAAGTATTGGGTTAATTTGTAATTCTGGGCTCCCTTCAGTAGGGCTGTTTGAATGACAGGCAGCTGCTTTCAAACACTCACATGCATTTACAGTACACACTTGTTCATGCAACTTGTGGTAACTCAGGTGTGCACAACTGTCAAATACTCACAGTGGTCACACTTGAGTGCCCTTACTTGACAGGGAGCCTCAAAACATGGTGTTAAATTAAAACGATTCCCCTTTAGACCCTCATGACTGTGTGTCAAGGTCAATAAGTCTCTTGAAATATCAGATCATTTAATTGTTTAATGACAAGGAAATGCTAGTTCCGATTTTAAAATATCATGGCGTGTGACCTCCCAAAAACCTAATGATATTTATGAATGAATAATTCATAATAACAATAATTCATGAAAATAGGTATAAGAAAAATAGATTACTTTTATCTTGATGGTTACAGCACATGATAATTGTTCAATTGTTTTTATTTATTGTTCTATGTAAATCTTTCTTAAAAATGGTATAAACGTTTTTCAAAACCAAATAAAACTTTTTTGAAAGATTTTTTAGTTACACTTATTTTAAGGTCCAATTCTCACTATTAACTAACTATTTAACTATGATTTTTGCCTCAATAAACTTCTAATTTGCTGCTCACTAATAGTTAGTAAGGTAGTTGTTAAGTTTAGGTATTGGGTATAAGGATCTAAAATATAATCATGCAGAATAAGACATTTATATGTCCTCTAATAAACAGCCAATATGCTAGTAATATGCATGCTAATAAGTCACTAGTTAATAGTGAGAATTTGTGTGTTTTCCTTTTCTTCATCATGCACGCTCTTATTTGTCATTTACCCTAAAGCCACTTTTGTGTGCAACAATATGTACAGTATATGTAAAATGCAAATATTGATATGTGATTGATTTGGTTAATTATTTCATTTAAAAATGAATATCACTACTTGTTTCATTGATCTTGGTATTGATTTTTAACACTTTGGTTTTGTGATGATCTGCTGTTGAAGAAACCCCAGAAGCCGATTGAAATATACAATTAACACTTAATCCATTTCATGCTGTCAGTCGCCCACAGCCTGCGGCTGTTATACAGACCAGTTGTTCTGTACAAGTGTGTTTTTAAATTTGCTTGCCCTAAGGCCATTAGCCAACACACAGGTATATTAGATAGAAAGTGGATTACATGCATGAGAAGGGGTTTGTGTAGCTGACACGGTCTACACCGCTCAACAGACACCAGCTGTAGAATAAAACAAGACTTGGCCCTTTAAGACCTTAAACTCGGGTTCAGATGAAAGCAGCCAATTGGATTATTGAACATTCCATCAGTTTCAAAATGACTTTCTCATCATTAAATAGAAGAAGCTTCAGCCATCCGATTCCTTATGCACCTCACTGCAGCAGAAATAGATGAGTGTGAATAAATGTAAATTTGTTCCTGGGGAATACATCAGGAAATGTATACATCTATCACTAAATTGCTGAGTGGATTCCTATATGCCTTCATATTCAAATATATATCAAATAATAAATATTTTTTCCACGTCGTTAGATTATTAAAATAAAAAAAAAGGTAATTTTTATATTTAAAGTCTTTAAAATGCACCAGATGTTGATCACTTGTAACATTCACAGAAGAATGCATTCTTTTAAATAATAGACAGATTACACTCTATTAGTCATAAAACCTCTCAAAAACATGTTATGGGTCATAAGTCTCAACAAAATCTAAAGAAATGAATATTTTCCGATAAAGAAAAACAAATGTGTAAAATGATATGTAAAGACATTATATATCCTGTATTATATATATATATATATATATATATATATATATGCAATACATGATATATTATATAAATGCATTTATTTATTTATACCACAGGGCTGTTAAATGTTTGCATGTTGTTAGACTTCCATATCACTGCACCAAATGATTTCAGTAATTTCAAGGGTCCTTACAGCCTGCAACAGCAAAAGAACCAAAACCCGTAATGACATTGACCAAGCAAGCAAATTTACCAACAATAGGATAAATGTATTAAATTTTCCATGTTTTCCAAACTGAATTACTTTTTATTATTTATGTGAAGTGTGCTTTCTTTCTCCTGCTCTCTCGCTATGCACATACCATTTTGTCACCAAATGTACTGACTTTCTTGTTGCTGTGACTTTTATTAATGTTTTGTGATGAGCTATTTTGACGAGATTTAAATATATTTGGCGATTATTTTTGGGAGATTATCAAACAAACAAAACAAAAACAAAAAATAGGAAGACATTCTGTCAACCCTGTTGAAAAAAAATCTGCATTTGCTGGTTAGGTATGTTTTGAAGCATGGCAGTTGGTTTGAGCTGGTTTAAGCTGGTCCTTAGTTGGTCCTGAGCTGGTTATAAGCTGGTCATGAGCTGGTTTAAGTTGTTCATGTGCTGGTTTAAGTTGGTCATGTGCTGGTCCTAAGCAACTAGCTACATCTCAGGACTAGCTTAAACCAGCTCAAACAAGCTGCCATGCTTCAAAACATATTTAACCAGCATATGCTGTTTTTTTTTTCAACAGGGATTTGTAATATTTTCTATGTTCTGTTTCAATTTTGCATGTAAAAATAGCTGAAATCACAACACAGACATTGTCTTTAACTTATGTGTATGGTGAATTTATCAGATTATGTCTTGTTTATAAATCCAGATTTTAGCAGTGCAGAGCTACAGATTGGAAGTGACTGCATGTAGTTTTAATGGGTCCCGTTGTCTGACAACAGAAACATAATATGTAAATAAGAACAGTTTTTATTGGGAATTTGTTGACTTTAAGTGATTTTTTAGCGACTTTTTAAGCAAGAATTATGTAATTTTCATTGGCAGCATTTGAAAACACTGCATAAAACAGCACAGAAACCTCTCAGCGCTGTTCCACGATGGACTTTTTCAAAAACCCGACAAATGTCTTAAAATATAAAACATCTGAGGGGTTGTATCTGTGGTTTAAGTGGAATAATTGACTCCAGGGTGTTGAATTATAGAAAAATAATGCTTCACGTCGTGGCCGCATCACCACCTCGGGTCTGCATTATTTTTCAATTCAATGATCCGGTCAATTATTCCTTACTGCATTCGTTCTGAAAATATTTACTCAACAGTTTATACAAATTCTATACATTAAAGCCTCTAAAAATCTTTTTGAAATACTGTGTTGCAGGAACTACAGGGGCATAAACCATTCTTATTAATTAATCTCAAAGAAAACCATATGTACATAGTAAATGTTATTATTCATTTGCCAGATGTCTACATGAAAGGGACCACTGAGTCCAGGGAACGGCAATCCTTTATGAAAATGATCAAGGCACACTTTTATGCAAATTTGTCTTTTAGCAAGACATTTTGTTGATTTATTGATGTGGTAGCTGCTCAGAACTGGAACACATAAATATGCATGCTTGCTTAAACATAGTAGGGTGAGCTCTCCATGCCCTCGTCAGCATCTCGTTAGGTTCCAGAGAATGTCGTTCAGAACCATGGACAGCTGCCAGATGTTACATGACTCACGGAAATGAGCCACACCTGAAACCACTTGGCTGTCATTACCAGCGAGCATTACAGAAGCACCAAAGTCCCACCCAACATGTAAATATGCTACTTCTCTAGTAGTAAAAGCAGTATGTCAAATCAGCAACTTCAAAAAGTAAAAAAAAATATCTGTGACCTTCTAGTTCCGGCGAGAAATGTGCATCCAAATGGACACCTAAATATCTTATGAAGCAACAGAAGTTATCAAGTCATCACAAAAATATGTTTTCAGAGCGTTTGGCTAACGTAGGTTCAGTTGTAAAACCAAGTTCTAAATGTTCTCTTAACATTCAAAAGGTCAATCTTTAAAAACATAAAAATAAAATACAATGTTTTAATGTTTGGTAACACTTTTTTAAAGGACCAATTCTCACTATTAACTAGTTGCTTCGGAGTGTCCATATTACTAGGATGTTACTTATTCTCCATGCAAAATAAATAACTATTAATAAGCAGCAAATTAGGAGTTTATTGTGGCAAAAGTTGTAGTTAAAAGATACTAGTGAGAACTGGACCTTAACCAGATAACATTCTGTTATTGTTACTGGATGAGCGTTTGTTCATAACTGTTAGGGAACCTTGGCAGAATGTCATCTAAAGTTCTGAGAACGTACTGCAGATTTTAACCACACTATCAAATGGAGTATACTGTACTTTGAAAAGCTATGCGTTTGACTGTAAAAAAACAAAAAAACAAAAAAAGAAGTATACTTTGGGCTTTAGCTGGGACCATGGCAGATGTAGTAGTTCATAATACAAATATGCATACTTATACAGCATGATTTTTTTAATGGTTGGGAAATAAGTTCTTCATCAAATGCAGTACATAATTTGACCGTAAACAAATCTGGATGCAGCTCCAGTCAAGTGAGTGACCAACATTGTGCAACCATAATAGCGTTCCCCACCTGCTGCTCTGAATGCAATGAAGAGATGCACAAAGGTTGTGCTCATGCAACCCAGCACGCGCCCTACAAGTCCACTGTCATTTGTTTAAAAGGACAACACAAAACGTCACAAAGATTCAGAAGCACTTCATGTCATAATTATATTTTGACAGACCAGGGTAATTTGATGGTGAAACTGAGCACATTTTTGTACAGACAACACTGGCTCACAAATGCATAGTCTTTAAAGGGGTCATGAACTTTAATCAAACCCTTAAGAAAATGAAAGTATTACAATCACTTAAGCTCTTTTCCAGTATCCACAGACTTGCAGACAAACCATGGAGAGAGACAACTGTCCTCAAGGTTATTCTTATGACAGTGTCGCACATGAGGGACCAGATTAACCAGGTCATGTCATTAGCTCAGTTATATGTTCTAATCCCATTGTGCTCTGCAAGGAGTCTTAGACCAGCTGTGAGAAGTTTAGATATGTTCTGGTTTCCTAAAGTGGGTGCGACTGGTGACATGGTGTATGGTCAGAGATCTCTTATGAAACACTGGTCCAAGTCCTTGAAGCATCTTGGAGATGAATGAAAATGTGAGGGATAGCTCTTTCCAGATCTCCTCGAATTTAGCAACATCTTCACATTAAAAACCATTAGATAGATAAGTTAGTACAGCATGACAGCCGCTATCCTCTAGAGATCCTTATCAGGCAACAGTCTTGTTGGGTGCCAGAGTCTTGCTCGAGGCTGAGGAATAAGTAGTCGAGGAGATGGAAGAAATGGGATTAACTGAGAAATCCAACACCTGATCTTGAAACTAGACAGGACTTTTTGTGGCACCTTTAGGAAGCTTAATTAAGTCTCGACCGTTGACAGTTCCTCCATGGGTCAGCAAGGTTATTGATCGGCTAGACCGTGCCAGGATTATAAGGAGCTAATGAAAGCAAAAGAATGAAAAGTGTAGGTGATCAAAAATTGCACAGACTGCACTAATCAGTTCTTCACTGATTATGGAATTCAATGAACATCACTTCCCTTCACTCTCAACTCAACACTCAAGAAATTCCTCACCTAATTCATCCTTCACAGCGGATATAACTCTTCTTGGAGTTCATATAAATTGGCCATTTATAATCCGAGGATTAATCTTTAGTGTCAACATATTCCATTAATCATGTCATGTTCATGTAAAATTGTAATAAATCAGGATCCAACATGCAGAGGATTACTAATTAGGATCGAAACAGAGTACAAATCCAGGGAAAATAGCCACGGAATTGATCTGAGTTATGTGCAATAAAAATACATTACATATTGCACTTGATGTGATTGCTTGTATTTAATATAATTACTTATGTATGAATGATTACTTGCATACAAATTTTTCTGCACAACATCTTTGTACATTGGGAACAGAGAACAATCTGTTAATATAGTGTAAAATATATTTAGCAAAATACATGATGTCCATGAACTCTTTTAGTGGTTAATATGAAGAGAATAATTTAATTTAGCAGAAAACACATTCTGATGGCACCATAAAACTCATAGGCCATACTCATACATCATTTACAGTTTCTTCTACAGAGTCTGATAGTGGGCCTCATGCACATTTTATAATATGCAGAATAACAGCATAAATAATGTAGAATTAAATGGGTATGAAACGTACCACTTTGGCATGCTGTAAGTACTCTCGGTGAAGGCCTGATTACTGCTTCTTTTGTCACATCTTGACCAACTGTACATTCAAACACATCATGATAATATTACTTCAGTCACAACCAAGGAAGTCGATGGAAGATTAAGTTTTTTGGCATGGGTGACGACCACCAGCACCACTTAACGAGTCTAATGGACCACACGAGTGACAGAATGACAGCTGTTACACAAGCTGACATGTGAAGAACTCTAATGGATTTTACACGGTGGGGAAAAAGACATGCCAGACTCAAGCAAGAAAAAGCCGCCAAACAAACTGGTTTGCAGGAAAAATGTAGGAAAACATCACCCTTCACAGTGTTAACATGACCTTTATGATACTACTGTAAAACAGACAATTTCAGAAATATTGGCACCCCCAAGAAACTGGGCAAAAAGTCACACAAAATAAACAATACAATATTTTTCGAGAAATTGTTTACCTTTTTTAATTGAAATCATTCCTGAGTATGTATGTATTTTATTTTATTTTATTCTTACAAAAACATATGGATCAAAATTTTGGCACTGCAATCAGATGAAACAAAGATTTAACATTTGGTTAGGCACGCCATTGCCACTCCATTGCCACTTGTGGTTGGAAAAAAAAGACCTAATATTGAGAAAAACTGTGTTACAGAAAACCTCATATATGTAACTTATTAATTTGTTCAAAAAAAAAAATCTATACGGTTTTGTTCAATTCATAAAAATTTGAACTAGTGACAAACCTAGTTCTATTTTGGGTAAAAAACAGTGAGAAGTTAATTGAAAGTCATGGCACATAACACATTGTTCATAGTACATAATAACTTTAGTCCCCCAGTGTGCAGGCCAAAGTCAACTATGGCAAGTAATGAAAAATTCCATTTGATGTTCGGAAAAAAAAAAGGGAGAAAGCAGGTAACACCAGGGAGTCTGTTCTCCTCTGGCTATATAGTCCAGATATAATGTCAGTAATTATGTCAATATGTTACTACATTGATTGAACTGTAAGATTAAGTTGTGGGAGCCTTTGAGGCCGAGATTAGTAGATGTTGGAAAGCAACATCATGCTGGGCCAGAGCTGGATCTTGTAGACTGTAGCATCCTCAGGATAGACATCCCGAGGGTAGGGAGAAATCTGTAAAAGACTGATAGAGTATTAGCATAGATGCCATTCAATTAAATCACAGATGTGAGGTATGAGGGGTGTTTTCAGTTCCAGCAGACCTGAATAACACAGAATAACCATGAGCTAGGAAGATTTTTCCATAGTTTAGGAGCCAAGTAAGAAAAGCATCTATCTCCTTTTGTGCATTTAGATATTCTAGGAACTACCAACAGGCCAAAATTTGGGAGCATAATAAACATGATGGATTATAGCGAGATAAAGGATTGCTTTAGTACTGGTGAGATAGCCTGTTCAAGGCTTTGTACGTAATTAGCAGAATTTTATAATTAATACGAAACCTGACAGGTAGCCAATGTAGAGCCAATAAAATTGGGCTGATATGATAATATTTCATAGTTTAATAAGCGATCTAGCTGCTTCATTAGAACCAGCTGAAGCGTATTTATTGAGTCTACAGGACATCCACCCATAAGGCATTATAGTAATCTAGTCTTGAGGTCATGAATGCATTAATAGTTTTTTTGGCATCTGAGACAGACAGCATATGTCTTAGTTTAGCAACATTTCTGAGGTGGAAAAAGGCTGTGCAACAAACATTGGAAATATGATTGGCAATGGACAGATTGATATTAAACATAACACCAAGGTTCAAGGTAACTATAGAAGACAGTTAACAGTAACAGTGTAACATTAAGTCCATCAAGAGAAAAGCTGTATTCATCTTATGTTTTGCGTTTTTTTGACTAATACCTATGTTTTGACAGAAGACAGGAATTACTAACTTACTATCTGGTCTTTGATATCAGTAATACTCTACAAACTTGGCAGGTGTTGTTGGGTCTGGAGAAAATCTGGAGAGTATAAATTGAGTATAATCTGCATAACAATAGAAACTAATACCATAGTTCCTGATCATTTCCCTTAAAGGGAGCATATACAGGGAGAAGAGTAATGGACCTAATATTGAGCCCTGTGGCACTCCAAACATAACTTGTGTTTGGTTTGACACCTTGTTTATTAATTTACTCTGATTAGTGCTATGATGGGGCCAAAATCCTTCCAGATACAGATTTTCTTCTGAAATGAATATGGTTGAGATGACAGACCCTTTTCTAAAATTTTCAACATAAATGGAAGAATTGTGATTTGAGTTTATAATTAACCAGTTCCTCTGGGTCAAGCTGTGGCTTCTTGATAAGGGGTTTGATAACTGCCAGCTTGAAAGTTTATAGGACATGCTCTAAAGAATGTGAAGAGTTCATAACGTTCAGAAGAGGTTCTGAGATTACAGGAAACACGTCTTTTGGAAGCTTAGAGGAAAATAAATTGTTCAAGGTAGTGTGGTTTATTTTCACTGCTGTAAGCCTATGTTATGCCCTATAGAGAGGCATATGACCCAGTTGAGGTGTTTGGGGTGCTGAACTTGCATCAGTCCTTCTTGATCTCAGTACTGAAAATAACCCAACGCACATACAGTATTTCTGTCTGATAGAAAATGCTCCCTTATAGCTGCTCATTATGAATTAGGTATTTCTGCTGTACTGCATGCACCTTGACAAAAACTCTGAAGGGCCTAGTAATACTTTCATTTTAGCAAAATGACTGAAAATCATGTCTCTTACACTCTTTCTTGACTGCTAACACAGTTTATGGAACCAGTCAGAATTTTCTCTATTACTATAAACACAATCTCATAAGTAAACACCAATCATCTACATCAAAATCAGATATTTTTGTCAAAAACATATTCTCTTCTGTCAAAATCAAACTTTGACACAGAAAACTTAGCAAATACACAGACTACTCCACTGCCTAGAGCACACCAGTGAAATCCATTCAAAATATTATTATTCAGGAATCATTTTACAGGTTAAAGTCCATTATACGTACATAAATGGAAAGGTGCAGTTACAATAAAATAGAACACGGTGCTTTTAGAAAACGTTATTACAATACTGTAAAGTGATCTTACAGTTGATACAAATCACTTTCAAAAACAAACAGACTATTGAATAAGAACTTGAAAATACAGTATAATGTAAATTATAGCACAGTAAATAAATCAATAAGCCCATCTAGTACATTACAGGTTATGTTTGCCCTGGCAAGGCAATGAAGAAAACGTGCACTGCTGTGTCTTAAGCAGTCTTGGATTGAGTCCATAATGGTGTCACCACAGGCTTCCTCCACTGCCTGCAAAAGGTTTTTCAGTTTATAAGGGTTTCCATCATAAACTGTCCTCCTCCATGTAAAAGAAAAACTCCTATAGCAGACTGAGAAATAGGTGAAAACATGTCAGAATATGGCAGTCTTTGAACCAATTGCAAAAAAGTGTATTCAATGTGTATAGCTAGCAATATTCTGATGCTGTTTTAAAAAATAATGCAGATCAGTTTACAAACAAGAAGTGTGCTTGATTGTATTGATTGTGCACTTGTAGTGTTCTTCCTATCTTATAATGTTAATGAAGTAATAAAGGCCACTCTATTGTACTTTCATCACTAAGCTTCTTAACACACTCAAAAAGTGCACTTCGTAATAATGCCAAATTAGAAGTTTTACTTTTGAGTACATTTAAATCATGTTATAATAACCTTGTCTTGCTTTAAAGAAGTAAGGCGAAGGCAAAGTTTATTTATATAGCACATTTAATACACAATGGTAATTCAAAGTGCTTTACATATAAAACGGTTTAAAATAACCATGAAAGAAAAAAAATAATCACAACAATAAAAACAAGGAATTTAAAAATGTTAAAAATATTTACAAATTGATTTAATGAATTAAAACAGTTAAGAATAAAAATGATTATACATAAAATACAGTGCAATCAGTTCGGAGTACATTTATTCTGATGTGTTGACTAACATATTTAAAGTACAAGTACTTGATTATAATCTGAACTGCAGTTCTGCAGCTACAGAAGAAATTAGATTACATGAAAAGATGTATTTAAGTCCTACTAAAATGGGTCAGAAAAGCAATATTATCTTCAGCCAATTGCATTTAATATAAATCTAAACTATAATACATTTTCATTTAATTGTAAATAATACAGAATTGTGTGTGTGTTTGTGTGTGAAAACATTACAAAAACTTTGTCTACCTCCTCGAGATACAAGTATCACTGGACTATAAATAATCTTGACAGTTATTAGTGAACAACATATGATACAATGTTTACTGTACAAAGAAAAGTGAAGGGTCTCTTATCTGAAATACTATACCATAAACGCCCTTTAAGATTACAGAACAGTGTCTGTGGCAATTTTCACTTGTTGTAGTTCCCTGTTTTCTTGCCTAAATGTTAAAATGATAGATACAACTGATACATGGCTCATTTTCATCTAAATGGCCCCTTCTTCTTTCTCGTTTATTATCCTGACATCCTGATTGGTGTGTCATCAGTCCTGCAACTCAGTGTTTACAGAAGGATAAACGTGTGCTAATTGAGTTCAGCTTGTGACAGCTAATTCAGTTCATTCAGTTAATTATATTGTGTGCTTTGTGTTTTCTGAATGAAAATATGGTTAAACCTGTACAAAATGAGAGCATTTTTGTGAGTTTTGTAGAAAATATTGAGAAAATTAAACAAGTGTGAACTGTGAGATGAATTGTGTCATAGTTTTGAGAAATGTGTCTTTGTTTCAGGAACTGAAAAAAATGGTTTGGGAAATTAAGACATCTAAATTGGTTATAGTGTGTCAACAATCAATAAAAATTGCATTTTCTGCAATTGCATTGGGCAAATAAGGGGTTACGCAGTTAATATGGAAAAACTCTATAGTCATCTTTAGTATATAATAAATAAAATAAACAATATAATATAATAATATAAAAAATAAAAAATTTTTTTACAATCTTTATTGCTTTTATTAACTTTAACTGAAGAGCAGCCAACATGCAGCACATCCAACTATTAATTTGAACTATTAATATAAGAGAATCTGTCAGGTAAAGCCAAAAAAAAAAAAAAGGTTTAAATTTGTATTGACTATTTTATTCCTTTTCACACAAATCATGATTTAGAGGGCCAGAGTTTCGATTAAGGAAGGCTTAAACGATTTTTAACATGCTGCAAGATTTGAAAACTGATACTTTTGAATGCTAGCGTCACATTTACAGTTTCATATGTATGAGTTTTCTCAGGCAGCAGGTTTGTTTGGTAGCTCACGCGATACAGTGTTGCACTTGTGCGGTGAAGAGCTCCGGTACGAATCCTGTGTAAGAATCCCATTTCCTCAGATCACTTCCATCGGTATTTTGGCTACGTGAACAAATAGCCATTTTAAATCAGTTGCATTTTCATAGACAAATTAATTAAAAACAAAATGACCACTGTACTTCGGGCAGTTTTTAAAAAGATAATTACGGAAGTACAAAACATTCCAACTGAAGAGGAAATGATTTGTTTACTCCGAGGAGGATAAATAATTAACATGTCCAGTGTCTTATTCTTGACATTCTTGACAAGTGCTCAAGGAAAATATAATGCTTTACAATATTTTATCATTGCAAAAATGAAGTTTGTCTGACAGTATCATCCAGGACAGAATGCAAGTGATTACATGCTGATTTTCAGGAATATATCAGCTTTATTTGTATTTCTGAAACGCTTAATTGTTGCTGACTACATTAACATGTCCAGTGTCTTATTCTTGACATTCTAATTATTCTAAAGTGCTCAAGGAAAATATAATGCTTTACAATATTTTATCATTGCAAAAATGAAGTTTGTCTGACAGTATCATCCAGGACAGAATGCAAGTGATTACATGCTGATTTTCAGGAATATATCAGCTTTATTTGTATTTCTGAAACGCTTAATTGTTGCTGACTACATTTGCATGATGAGATTCATTAAAGCTGAAGTGTATAATTTCTGTGTCACCAAAAGTAATTGCAAAAAAAAAAAAAATTTTTTTTGTCAGAAATGCCATTGGTTAAGACCGTGTTGATTCGTCTGGATGTTTTGAAAGCATCACCAAGCCACTGTGTTTCCGGATGAATAAACCTATAAATTACTTACTAATAATTGTCGCTGCACATTAAACTGGGATTTGAGAAAGTATTTTAACGTCCAAAAAATTACACACTTCTCATTTAACATCGCTAACCGTTTTAACACCCACAATGCAATAACAACTTATCATTTTATATATGGCTCATAAATGGGACATGAGGACTGGAGGACAGGCTGTGGGTCTCCTGATGAAGCAAACAAAATAAACCTCTAACGGAGGTTTAGATGCCCGTGAGGCAGGTGGCAGTGTGGTGGAAATATTGAGTTAGGCAACCATAAGTTTTGACTGAACACTGAAAGCCAGCAGGCAATCATTTCCTCTGACTTCAGTCAGTGTGTCCTTGAGCGCTTTATCCAATCTTTATCATGCGCTAAAGCATCAGGGTGAGCCTGTCACCTCCTTTCTCCTTCGGCGTGTTCTCTAAATGGTTCTTTCTCTTGGTCTGATGAGTACTTCAGGACAGTGCGTGACCTTTTGATCTTCACTGCAGTCATTTGTCAGGTTAAACAAGCAGAGACGAAGTTAAATAATAACCCTATGAGAGTGAAGGGCTGTGATGATGTCCGTTATTACACAGCTCTCCGGGATACTTGATTCTCATTTGACAATTGCAGTATTGAGCACGCCAATATTGACTGTAAATTTAAAATCTTAACACTTACCAAAATTAGTTACCAACTTTAGTAAAAACTGCCTTTGAAACTGAGTGATTCAGTATTAAAGGAATAGTTCACTCAAAATTGAAAATTTGCTGTTAATTTACCCACCCTCTGGCCATCCAAGATGTAGGTGACTTTTTTTCTTCAGTAGAACAGTAAAGAAGATTTTTATGTGAAATCGTGGTCCTTGGTGATTTATAAAATCCAAGTCAGCGGCTGCCCGTTTTTGAGAATAAAAAAAGCATATCAAGGAACACAAAATGAATCTCCGTGTCTCCTGATGCTATATTCAGGTCTTATGAAGTGAAATGATCAGTCTGTGCAAGAAACTGGACATTATTTCAACATTATTTCTCAGGCAAACAGTCTGGAGTAATGTCCGGTTCACAAACGAATCATTCTTCTGTAAATTAGTTGAACTAGTTGAACCAGTTCATCAAATTAAATTGAAACATCTCAAACAGTTCGCGGCTCGAGCAGCACAGATCTACAAGTTACTCAATCAAAACTCAGTTTCAGGCATCTGACAGTCACTGCGACTCGAAATAAGCCAAAACACCGGCGTATCTGATCCCGTGATAAATGAAGTCATTCAATGCTCCAGCTCCTCCAACAGTCACTGAACTCAGTTTGCCTGAGGCTCTGGATTACAGGTAATAATGTTGTAAATAATGTTCAGTTTCTTGCACAGACCGATCGTTTCCCTTCATAAGACCTACATCATCATGAGCCACAATTATTAATTTTGTGTTGCCTGATATGCTTTTTTTTTTTACTCTCAAAGTGCTGGTAGCCGCTGACTTACTTTTTATGAATTGCCAAGGGCCACGGTTTCAGCTAAAATCTTCTTTACTGTTCTACTGAAGAAAAAAGTCACCTACATCTTGGATGGCCTGAGGGAGAATAGATTTACAGCAAATTTGCATTTTTGGTGAACTATCCCTATATCACATAATCCCCAGTTAAAGCAAAACAATGAAAATTAAAGCAGTGAAATGAATAAATGATCAGCCACAAGAACAACAAACTGCAAAGAGATACAACGAGCTGGATGACAGACAACTCAAAACAGAGCAAAACATGTTACATTGCACTAAATATACTGGGTAACTAGTTAAAAGAAGAGCAATTTGGAATGCATATTAGTAATACTATATGAAATCATATTGTATTATTATTGCAGTGTTATGGGCTGTTGCATGGAAGATTTAGGATTATCTCATCTAAGATTAAAAAAAAAATCAACTCTGATCAATATTTTATGACCATATATTTATTTAATTGGAGAATAGCCTATAATAAGAGGGATAATGTAATCTTACAGTCATTAAGATTAAATTAATGATAAGACATCCTATCTCATATCACCCTAAACAGAATAAACCTGTTTAGGGTGATACGAGACTGATCACCCTGTAATTGTTTAATGTGCTATAATGACTAAGTTATCCGTTTCTAATGGACTTCTGAACACGAGAATTATATATGTTCATTGCGACTTGTTATGACAGAAGCCTGTGTGCTTTTGCTTTCTGTAACCTTTGAGCTTTATTTTAAACCTATTCTAACTCATTTTTTTATTTTATTTACTAAGAAACAAGTACGTACTGTGAGTGTTAACAGCATTACATCAGATGAGGGAATCTAATTTTGAATAGAATAATTTGTAAATAAGGAGAACAGTAATAGCTTGAGGCAGCAGGGTTGAGAGTTGACGTGAAATTGAGCTGTATGGAATCGAGAGAGCAGGTTAGGCAGGTTTGGGCTAATGGAAATGCTTTTTATGGGATTGAATTTGTCCCCAATGCCAAGGACATCAGCAGATATTCTCTGCTCTTATCTTGCCCCGGCACTCTGAAAGCCTCTTTAATGGAAATCTTTTAGAAGATTCTTCTGTATAGTTTCTCCACATGTCTTTATCAGCAACTAAAAGAGGAAAAAGAGGGACATTTGGCAAAAAAGCAGCATTTCCCGAATACTAAAGAGAACAAGCACACGTTCCTTGAGAAAAGACACCTGAAGAGTAAGATGTTGTGGAAATAACATGCATGGAGTAAAAAAAAAAAACACTTCTGTTACAGTAAGGTGACACTTTGTTTGAAAATCTGTACTGGCTGAATATCAAGCAAACCTTTAATTTTTATATTAATAGAAATAAATATTTTTAAATATTGAATATCTGAACAACTTCTGTGTGCTTTTCCCTCCCCATATTCCCCTTTAGCTTGCTCAATTAGGACTGTGAGACATAAAGGCGCCTTTCTGTAAAGCTTTGAAACGATATGGATTGCGAAAAGTGATATACAGATTGAAAATGACTATTTGAATAATGACTATATTGAAAATAAATACAAAAACTTAAATGGTCACACTTTATTTTAAGGTTCAGTTCTTACTGTTAACTAACATTAAACTATGATTTTATGTCTCAATCTCCTAATTTGCTGCTTGTTAATAGTTAGTAAAGTAGTAGTTAAGTTTAGGTATGGGGTCCACTTAAGGGATCTAAAACATGGATATGCAAAATAAGGCGTTTATTATGTGCTAATAATAATAATTATGTCCAAATGGTAAGTAATGTATTATAAGTATGAATAAACAGCCAATATGCTAGTAACATGCATGCTATAGTTAATGGTAAGAATTGGTCCTTAAAATAAAGTGTTACCGAAAAAAGAAAAAAAAAATCATTCTAGAATGAATTCTAGAATTCTAGTATGAAGTCTACTTTACCTGCGGCTTTAGAGTGCTAGGTTGATAGATTCAATTATTTCATTCCATGCTAGTTAAAGGCAGGGTATGTGATTTGGTTCAAAAACATTTTCCCGATAGCAATCACTAAGTTAAGTGGTCTAAATGTATTTCTATGTGTTCATATCGTCTGTGGAAGGTGTAGGACCATAAAATGTTTGACCAATCAGATTATTCGGTCCAAACGTTATGATAGGCTGTCTTACCTGCCTGTCAACATACGTATTTGCATACCACTGCGCACTCTGTTCACGCAGACATGATACGAGTGCAGAGCGAGTGAGAATGGAAGGTGTTATTATTGTAATATTATGTACTTTGTACTGAAATGTTTTCTCATCGGTGAATGAGACATGAGGAATGTCTCTCATTGTGTCGCTGGTTATCCGCTGGTCTGCCGGAGCGCATTCATGTGTTTTGGAAGAGGGTTGTGGGATCTTGCTTTTAAAGCTAGCTTGCTATTGCTAGCCTTTCCAAAATCGCCTTTAATAGTAAAATCTGGTCCTTAAAATAAAACGTTACCACTTAAATTACACATACTTTGAAAAGTTGTCCAGTTGCAAGCACAGTCTAGATCGTATGCAGAATGGTCTCAATAATTGTGTACAAAAAGCATCATTCTTAAAAGAAAAGTTCACCTAAAAATGACAAATAGCTGAAAACTGATTGCATCTTCAGGCCCTCAAGCAACAGTTTGAAGTTAATAATGTCTTAATGCTGGATTTGTTTCAGCTTTTGTCTTCTCCAGATGTTAACTGATGGACTGGAGTGCTGTGGATTACTTGTGGATTATTGTGATGTTTTTATCAGCTGTTTGGACTCTCATTCTGACGGCACCCATTCACTGCAGAGCATCCATTGCTGAGACACTGATGCAATGACACATTTCTCCAAATCCGATCAAGAAACAAACTCATCTACACCTCGGATGTCTTGAGTCCAAAGGCTGGCAAAACCAGCAAACATTATTTTACATTCCCTTTCGGCTGTTATGACCTTTACCAGTAATTTCATACAGATCCAAAAACAGACAGTGAGGATTTTTAGGTCTTGCACTTGACAAATGTGGGTTTAAGAAGATATCCACTAGTCTGTGACATGAAGTGTCCTCTTATTTCCCCAGGGAAATTACAGGCCACACACAAAATCGAATCACAGCACAATGATCCAGTGTGAGCATCAGTGAAGTCCCAATATCCAGCAGTCTCTGCATATCACATCGGGCAATGTAGCCCTCCTGCTGCGATGCTTCAGACCTTAAATCAGTCCTCTTTTGTTGTTTTGGGCCACGATGGCATTTGGCAGCAATATCAAACAGACACTCATTGATTTGCTGAAAGTTTCACAGCATTTGCTAACACAGTAGGTGGCAGTGTGCAATAAATAACAACAACAACAAAAAAACATAAATGGGCGAATCTCATGAAACCTGTTAAGATTCATGTTCACCTTAAAGTCCAATTATATTCTAGCTTTCAAATGTATCCTGTTTTCATGTATTCTTTTCATGGGGATTTCAGGAGAATTAAAGATGTTTTCCCCAAATCTCTTTTGAAAGGTTAAACCATTCATTACAATTAATTGTATGATTCTTTGAAGTAACACATTCAGTTCCTTAGTAATGAAGTCCACGGACTATTCTCACTCTGATATTGCCGCCTCGGGAACGAGAATGGGTTGAAATCCAGCATAATAGGAACACATTTCAGGTTTGTGCTAATGAAGAAGTACGTTAATCTTACTGATGGAGAACTCAGGCTGGAAAAATAAGCTGTCCTGTCCATTCTCCCCTTTTAGGCAGGAGCTTGAGAGGACGTACAGTTCTCATTGTTATGACCTGGACTTTCTCTAACCTCGAGCTGGAATTGGATTGGATGAAGCTGCAGTGCTCTCCTCAGAGGAACGGGGTCAGGAAGGTGGAGAGCTTGTTTATGAATGCCTAATGCGAGACAGAGGAATTAGAGGCGCCTGCTTGAATCAATATGTTCACCATCCATGTAATTCAGTGGCCTCTGAGCCCTGCCTGTGGAATGCCCTTCCAGAACCTTCACCCCTTAATGCTTAGCATTGTCCGAACAGACAAATGGAATTACACTGTCCTTTTCTCTTTAATGATTCTAGGATGACTATATTATTGGCTTTGCCATCTCGCGGTAATGGATTGGAATACACCGATAGTATGACCCTCTTACGGCGACCTCATCTATTTGGCATACCTGCTGTAGAATTAGCTCTCAGGTAGGAGCCTGGAGACACGTTAGGAGCTGAGATGAGAATGTTAGCATCCATTATTTTTAATGTGACATATATGTGCACTATAGCTCGTACATGTCAGAAGTGTCTAATAATTATTTATGATGCAGAGTGACCTTATCCAATGAGAATGCCGTGTCTCATAATTATTCATGACTCTCTGTGTGAACTTCTTCTTTCACAGGCATTTCAAACCATAAGGATACGTGGGTCACAAGTGTGCATTGCACAGACCAAAAAAACATGTTGCATGGCTTCTTGTCAGATTCTGATGGGCTGTATAGGCTTTCCACAAATAATCAGCAATGTTTGGCCCCTGGAATTGATTTCCAGTTGCAGTTTTTTTTTACTTTATAAGGGCAGTTTTTATAATTACATTATTAAATGTATCTGTTTTGTCTTGTCAAATACTTAAAGTTTACCAATTACTTCATTGAATCAGAATACTATAGACTGTTAACATTTTCTCAACATCTTTATGTCTGTTTCCACAGACTGTTTAACGCTGCTCAAAAAAATGACATGCATGTATTTACAAAACAATTGCTTAATGTAAATAGGGCTGCAGTATTATGACAAGTGATGCAGTGTGAGCAGATATAATGTATATAATATAATATAATGCCACAATCAACATTTTTCATTGATTTTCACATCTCATGTTAATTGCAAAAGCCATAGTAAAATTATTTCAATCATGCTGGGACATTTTTTTTTTTGCCCCATTATCTTGAATCTGTGGGCGTTTGTTCATTTTGGTGGCACCCGAAGTCCCCATTCATTTTCCGACCCTGACTCACATAGATGTCAACATCATCAGATCTTCAACCCGGAGACCCACTATCTTGCTAAATCAAGCATTCTGCGTTAGTTCAGGCAGGCCTCGTAGTCAAGCTCCGCTATCAGCTGACTGGCGAAATTCAAACCCGGCCCCTATCAGCTGATCCGACTCCTAAGCTCTCAATTGGCAAATCTCAAACAGGGCGCCTTACTTAAACACTGCTTCTGTCTGCTTGCTTTGCTGCTTCCTCTATTACGCTGCTTGCAACCCACCTCCTCCCCATCTCCTCCTTTAACTGTGCTTAACTTAAACAATGTCATTCTGTTGTCATTGTTGCATGCTCTGTTCTGGGGTTTTTTGTGCTATTCTCCTATTCTTAAAATAGGAGGGTTGCCCCTGAAGCGACTGCTGTTTCCCTGTCCTGGCTTTCATGGAGCTCATGAAAAGGACAGGGAACTTGGAACAGAGCCATACCGCCAAATGTAACTTTAGTAAACATGCCAATAAAAAAAGTTGACTTAAAGGCTTGTCTATGGTTTTCTTTTTGACTTAAGAGATCCTGACTGAAGTGTAGTTACTACATGCTACAAAACACATTCATGCAATTTTCAATTCATCCTGAAAACCCTTCGTCGATTCAGGTGTGTTTGATTAGGGTTGGAGCTAAACTTTGCAGAACAGTTGGTCTCCAGAACAAGGCTTGAAGACCTCTGATATATTGACATTTATTCATGTAGCAGACACTTTTATCCAAGTCTAATTAGAAATGAGTAATACAACAAGTGATTTATCATAAACTGGCAATAAATATGAGACGTGTTAGTAGTACAACATTTCTGACATCATTTTTTAGCAGGATGCAGTTAAGTTCTGACAGAAGAGATGTTTTTTTTTTAACTGTCTCTTGAGTTGTCAGGGACTCTTTTTTTTAAAATAAATGAGTCATTGAATCATTTTCTCAACCCATTTTTTTAAAAGCACTGAACTGACACTTGATGAACTGAACAAAACACAATTACTTGATGCGATGATGTATATGAGCTCTACGACGTCATTGCTGGAGCTCCGGCTTTGTGTTTGTTTACCTGTGTGTATTAGCCTGTCTTTTTAAGCTTATAGTTTATAAGTAACACATTTTATAAATGGGCTGCTGTTGTTGCTTTTTGCTGTTGTTTTTAATTAGTAATTGAGACTTGGACACACCGTTTTGAACTAACAACAGCAGCATCTTAAATCTGTGGCTTAAAAATGTATTTGCACAAAGTGTCTGTTTTCTTTACTTACAGTAATTGTATGGCGCACTGTTGTATAAAAGTAACATGTGCATGGATGTGATTATCTACTGCCTGTACAAATGCATACAGCTCTGCAATTATGTGTTCATTACAAAGCAGTATGCGATATATTTGTGCAGTTTTGTTATGCAGTTATGAATTGTGGCATACATTTGAAAAACATTTTGATACGGAAACTTCATTGGAGCAAGATAAAAGTAGGACACAACAGTTGCTGTGTTCTCTCCCTCTCCCTCCCTCCAGCTTTCAAGACTCACAGTTTTTCTAATTTTTTAATGTGGTGAGAGCTGACATGCTGAAGTTAGAGGTTCCAAGATACAGTTAAAAATATGTCTCCTAAAAATTAGGGTGATTAAATAATGAGTTTTCATGTTTACGGTCTCTTAAAAACTCGTACTGTATGGTGTTCTTTATTCTGTGAAACACAACAAACGGTAAATAATGTTGAACAGCATGGAATTAATTAATTTTCTGTCTGTTAATCACACAAAAACAGACGTGCATCATATGGATCACTTTTATGATGCCTTTATTTGGCATTTTTAAATGAAGTTTTTAAAGAAAGAAGGTCATATGAATTTGGAACAACATGAGCAATGATGAGTAAACTGGTATATTTGGATGGCGATTACTTTAACTGCTAGTACTGCATTTCTCATGAATCACCAAATACACCATTGTCAACACCGTCTGGATTTTTAACACTTCAGTGCCATCACTTGCCTAATGTACCTAATATATCACTTGAACATTGCTGTAAAACAAAAGCAAGCATCTGGCAGCTTCTGTCCCATCACCCAATTAAACATCTGCATCTGTTTTTTTTCCCCCTGCCATATTCAAATGAGGATAATGAGGCTTGTATGAACATTGAACAATTCCAAATATGTGGCTTAATTGCTGTTCAAAAAATACCTTTTTTGATACTTGTTTTTATTTATATTCATTTTTATGAGCCATTTGTATGTCTGTGACACACTCACATTATTTTGCTGCGTGGTTCTTATTAAAGTTACCAGCTGACTGTTATATTATTTACATTTTTGTAAGCTCATATACACCTTTTAACAGATGCTAACAGCTGCAACATTTATAAGTGGTTCAGTTATGAAGAAAAGGCAACTGGCTTTATTCATTTGTGACAGTGAGAAAGTTATCTCTGGTGTGCTAATAATTTGCTGCAATGCAGATGAAGTTGTGTAATACAAAATAGACTACCCTGTATTTTTGGACTCGTGAATACTAGTGTCTAGTGTAATTGTGTCCTTCTTAAAGCCATTTGCCATTATAATTAGACTCTAACTAAAGACTATAGTGCACTCACACTGCTATAAATGGCATGCCCATATATAGGGCCAGTTTTACTAAACAGGGCAAATTAGCGCGAGAGCGCAATTCCAAAAGAGCGCCAATGGGTGTGGACATTTCTGCGGGTGATTTACTAAAATTAAAGAGCACAGACGCAACATCTCATTTACATATCGACCAACACAATATACCAAGCGCAGCACAAATGAGCGTAGTCGCAAATAAAGAATAAAGAAATAAAGACACAGTACGTTGAAAAGAACCGGAGGCCAAAAAATGAAGGGTTGCAAGAAGTTTTGATAGACCTGGTATTGCATGACTCCTAGTTGAGGGTTCCAAGTCGTTTTTTATTTCCTGAAGCAAATTAAAAATAACATGGCTTGGCAAACGATATGTTCGGATAATGTGTTCTTCTGGCATTCTTAATAAATTAATACATGTGGAAAAAATCCTGTCCCTTCTACCATGCGCTCTCTGTTCTCTGCAACAATAATTGCAGCCACTTCAAGCGCAAAATAGTTTAAGACATGCTTTATTTGGGGGTTAAAAAATGGCAAGTAATTTGACGAGCAAAAACGTTAGTAAAACACGTTGCATGATTAATTTGAATACTTTACTCCCATACATTTTGTGGCTGAAAGGGAAACTCCTACAAATGCATATTCAATAAGTTCAGGCACAAACATAACTGTGTCCACGCCTTTTCAGCGCTAATTCTTCACTGCGCGTCTTTAGTAAATCCTGACAGTACTATTTTAATGCCAAAAGACAGTTTGCGCTGTTAGTAAAACTATCCCTAACTGTCATAAAATCTGTCAGTGTCCTGAGATGCATGCTAAGGGCTGCATATGCACGATGGCTGGTCAAGCCTGAAATATGTATGTCTTTATTTGAGCATAAGATACAACATTTATGGGACAGTGTGTCAGATTTGGTTGCTGATTTATTTATTTATGTTTTTAATGTGAGTGTTGCAAGCAGTTTTTGAGATTTCAGGATTTCCCCATTCATGTAGATCGGACTTGGTCTTGCATGCCCAAAGTAACTGCCCAGAGGTGCTGAGTGAACACGCTTTCCTTGAAAAGGACTTTGACTGTAACTCTTAAGAGAAGATCAGGGGTAGTGTTCATATAACAGAAATTCATGCCGTGGCTTACATCCTTCTGCAACCTAAACAATCTGACTTGAGGTCTATGATGTATGTCAAGTTAGACCAATGTAAAAATCACATAATAACCACACTTCTTAGCGAATAATCAGAATAATGAAAATTGCATGTAAATGGGAGTGAAGAGGTTTGCTCGTGTCATGTAAACATCTTATTATGTCCTTACTCTGATTATTGTAAAAAAAAAAAAAATTGCACGATTGGTGCACATGTAAACAGTCATTGTCATCCAAAAACAGATTTGTGCCACATGTAAGGGAACAAATAATATTTCCAACCTAATATGATTTTTTGGCAAATATTAGCATGATGAGAAGGACGACTTCAGCTTTAGGAAATCCTACAAAAATCTTTCACAGTTATAGACAAACATATTCAAAAACATAAAAAGTGTTAATTATTCCAAACTCTTGATCACTAATGTATACCCCGGGGGAGAAAAGTGTATGCCAGTTACATACGGCATGATACCTGATGAACTTTCTGTTGTTTAGTGTAAATAAACTATTAAAATCTTGCATTAATTGCAATCTTGAATCAGTTAACCAGCAGAATTATTACTCCACCAACTGCCATTGATGACAGTCCTACATTGCTGAAGCAACGATGGTTGTATGAACTTGCTAGTTGACTAGCTAGTTAGTTTCTCCAACGATGCATCATACTATGGTAGTTAAGAAGCGAGTTGCATCGTTGTATGTGAAAAACACCCTTGAGCGTCTGTATATATTATTGTTCATAAAGTTCTCGTCCATCATTTGATGAATAAATCAAACATGCATAAATTCCGTTTACTGCCTGCTTTGTTTAGGGATTTGTGCGGACAAAGGAGTCGGGTTTGCGGTGAAAAAAAATGATGGTGCAATGCTATGCCGACACATATAGCACCCACACCGACTAGACTGCAGGTGGTTAGTAAATAAGACAGGTTTTTGAGCTTAAATACTACACTCTAATATAGTGAAACTGAGTAGGTAATTTGCCCCAGAGTTTATGTGTCACAATTCATAAAACTGGCCACTCATTTCAATTGGTCTCTCTGTAACCCCACACCACATTAGTTGCGAATGATGTATTGGCTTCTTCATAACCCATCAGGCTCCGCGGTGTCCCTCCTGTGTGAGTTTAATATTGTATGAAATTATCCACTACAAGCAAACGTTCATTAAGTCAGATGGGTTGTTATCTGGGTAACGTTTTGCCTTTCATTAGACATCGCAACAGTCATCCATTGCAGGCCGCGCTAATAACTGAACCCAGTGACTGAAGACTTGCTTTTGGTCGCATCAGCGAGATTAGAGAGTGGCTGGGAATATTTTTTATGAATTTCTTAATTGCGGTGAAACCTACACAGCAGGTGGTGTTGAGAATTTGTGAGACCAACTCGGGTTGTCTGTGTGCAAACGCAGCAGCTGCTGCTGGCAAATGAAGAAAGATGGAGGGAGTAAAAAAATGAAGAAAAAGACGGGCTAGACTGATCAGAGTATCTCCAATCTGTTGAAAGGGGGATATCAAAGGTGCAGTTAACATGATGCTTTATTTTTGTGGTGTTTAGGAGCTAAGTGGAGTTTTCAGGGACAAAGGTCAGATTATATGTGTTCCTTTTTTATAAAAAATATTGACCAATCAATTTAATCTGTTCCAACTAAAGCAGTGCAGCCCCAGTAATTGAAGCCAGACGGGCTTGCTGCCTGGAGTTTCCATGACGACATTTATCTTCCATTGGCGCAGTTTCTTTTTTTTCCATTCTAGCTGTAGCTTCATGTCTTAGAGCTTCTAAATTCACATCGAACAGATGGAGCTCAATATCCAACCTCCCACAATGCGGGTGACGAGGTTCTGCGGAGTTTATTACATCACGGGAGGATGATAAATGAGATTTGACCACTGTTACAAACTGATATAACAATGCTAGGATGATTGTAGCGCTCACTGTTAATACTATCACACTCGCATCGTCGTCATATCATCATATACTGACTGCACCGCGCTTATGTAACATACAGCTAACACTTTTGAGAACAGAATCATCTAATATCATCTGTTGTTATTGAAGTGTAATGTGTTTACCTCCATTATTGGTTCTCCCTTAATGCATTTAGCTTGTTATACCCTTGTTCTTTGTCTCATTCATTGTCTTGCCCATGGGGACGCAAACCAACATTTTGTGACAACATAATTGTGCGATAAACTACATTATTTAATTAACCAAAGTGCTGAAGCATGTGTTCATATCGAATGCAATTCTGCTGTTTCACTACAGTCTTTCTCAGATATAAAAAGGCCTGCTAGTGAGGAAGTGAAGATAGGAAATCAATTTCATAGTGATCACATGCTAGAATTGCTAGTCTGAAAAGTATTTTTGAAACTATATATATATATATATATATATATGTGGATAACGGTTTTCATTATTTCCAAATGGGTTGTTTACGACCCTGCTTCACAGAAACCTGTTTACATGAATACATTTGATAAAAAAAAAAAAAAGACTTTCCCATAGTGATGAAATGTTTCACTATATCTTCACTAGTAGCTGAATCTGTACATACACACATTGTAAATTGTACCTATATTTACATTAGCTGCGATTTATGTGCAGTTAATTGTTGAATGGCATTGCATTATTGATAATAAAAGCAACTAATAACATTACATTGTTACTTTTTATGGACAGTGTTAAGGGTAACGCATTAGAAGTAATGCAAGTTACGTAATCAGATTACTTTTTTCCAAGTAACTAGTAAATTAAGTAACTTTTACGAAAAAAAATAAGTCACCCCAGTTAATTTGTTTTCTCATGTATTGACTGACAGCTCTCCTGTCCGCATGTTGAAAGAAATCGGGAGTAAGTGCAAAGGTGTTGTGTGCGCTGTGTGAACATGATCTTACTGTAGTTCTAGACTAAATGTCAACATGCATTTACTCATCTCACTTACATAAAAAACAGATTCAGTGTTCCTCAAAATCAATAAAAACAATGAAATGCAAACTCACAATATGACGCAAACCTGCAGTATTTGTGTTTAAATGTAACATTTGCGTTATCTGTTTAACATTTCTTCTCATAAGTCCTATTCTTCATGCAATCCAGAATGGCGAAAGGTTTGCTTGAGCTGCACCCTCTACTGTACAGTGTACTGTACGACATTTTTATATATATTAAAAACAAACAAGAAAGCCCAGCCTACATGAGAAAAAGTAACACAAATCATAACACATTGCTTTCCATAAAAAGTAACTAAGTAACGCAATTAGTTACTTTTTAGGGAGTAATGCAATATTGTAATGCATTACTTTTAAAAGTAACTTTTTTATGGAGAGTCCATCTGTTGGTGTGGTGTTTACAGTATGCACACACACTGATGCTGATACAGCAGTTTGATCGATCTGCTGATTAATCAAGTAGACAACACGACTAAATTACCCGTTAACTCTTTCCCTTGATTTTTCCAGGTTTCCGCGTTTTCACTGTTAAACACTCAGGGGGTACTATTACCCATCTCCTGAATGAGTCCAGAATGTGCCGATCAAAAACACAGGTGTGGAAGATGCAGAAAGAGCGATCGCATGTAACAGATGCATGTGAAAAATGATGCGATCATCAACAACAAACAGCATATAAATGAAAACTGCCTAATGTTACCGAGTGAAATGTCAATCCAGAAAGTCAATCCAGTAAAGGCCTGTGCAAGCTTTGGGGTGCTGATGAAAGCCATCTACTGCGTCTTTGCTTTGATTAGATTACTGAATATGTTCCAGATGTAGTATTTGCTCCAAAATGCGATTTTCTCAGCTTTTTGCTCAAAATCTTGCTTTTTGGAAAAAAAATGAAACTACATTCAAGAGTTGATAAAAAAAGAATGCTTGAAGGTAGAATAAAACAGATTTATTTATTTATTTATTTTTGAAATGTGCTCTATTCTTTTTTTTATCTATTGCCTGTTCAGATATTCATACAACAACATATTCTGGCGGCCATGAAAATTTTGTGAAAATGACTAAAAGTGCTGGTGGTGGCTGGCAACTTTTTTCAAAAACGCTGGTGGGGAAAGAGTTAACATGCTTACTTCCTTAGATCCATTTCTGGGTTGATCCTCAAGCCCACCTCATAGCAAGAACCTGATGTTTCGGTCTAAGCCCTAGATATTGTCACAAGCCCCTGGCTTATGAAAAAATATGGTATCGGAAAAGTCTTCTTAAAGATACTAGGTCGTTAAGATTCACAGCTAAATATAACTTCTATGATGAGGAAAAGAACGAGCGCTGATGTTATTGCTCCTCGTCAGTTACACTAGCTAGTGTGCAGCAACCCTCATCTCCTGATTAGCATTTCAAACATGACCTGAATTCAGGCCTCAGCGAGTTCCTCCCCGTTTCAAAGCAAACCAGAGATGCGCTGTTTATTTCACGGCTGAAATTACACCAAGATTTTTTTTTGTTCAGATGGATTAGAGGTGAGTTAGCAGCTTGACTTGTTCACACACGGATACAAATGCACACAAAAACAAGAATACACACACATTAGTGTTTAGTGCTGCCTGGATGAGTTGTGCAGTTAACAGAGCGCATTAGAGGGTCCCTCCTGAGCCCTGCCACTCAGAACAGACAGACAGAACTGGCAGCTTTCCATGGGGAAAGAGTTTAAAACTCAGAACAGAACGCTCCCTCTATCTGTAGTTAGCCAACCCTGAATTTGAAGTGCCTTGCTGTTGGTGACTGGCTTTCCAGTCGTGATTAAGCCAGCGTGAGGTGATCGCAGCTGAGCTGTAATCAAAGTAATGGGGTCGGCTCTTGGTTCTGAACCAATCTGCCTACCTGATGCAACGCGGAGCTGTGATCAAACCCCCAAAGCTATTGATATTAGCATATATGCGGTTTCATTCTGGGAGGCGCAAATCAAAAGAGGCCTCAAGATCTGGAGCCGTCATGATTTTAGATTTTTCACTATGCAATTATTGTGGCCAAAAGAGTTCATAATAACGATATATCATGAAATCTATAGAAGTCTTGAGAAAAAAAAAGTATAATAAATTAATCATATAAAATTATATAATTTATTATATTATAGAAATTATAAAAATAATGCAATTATAAAAGTATAAACAATATAATAAAACGACATATATTACTATCATTCAAATGTATCTTTATTTATTTATTGAAATTAAAAGGATGAGTAGTTGTTAATAGTCTCTTATTGGCATGTTTAGACAAGTCCTACATAAAATAAACAAAACAAGCCCTAATTAATAAAAGAACACGTTATGCAGACACTTCTTATTTAATGGTATTTAATGATTTGTTAATTGCATTGAATATATTACGCTTTCAATAAAACATTTGCGGTGTTTATGCAGGTTTTTTTTTTTATAACTAAGCATTGCATTATAAATATGTAGTATTCTTATGAAAAATAGCTGAGATGGCTTGAAGAACCGATAAACCATACATTATCACAAAGGTGTGTTTATTCTCTATTAGTTTCATCAGTCAAAACATTCAAAACAAGGGATTTCCTGGGAAGTTATTTGTTTTATTACTCCTGTGAGTCTCACTTGTGGACTTTCTGTGTGAGGGCGCCCTCCGGCGTGGAGGATGAATGAAACATAAATTACATGGGAGATTTTAGTGCTGTGTACTTTTCATTTTGAAATATGGTTATTGCCAATACTGGCAGGGGCGTAGCCATCATTTCAGAAGTGAGGGGGACAGAAATGTTATAACATATAACAATATAACATTTCTGCAATCTATATAACCAACCAGTCAACAGTTTTTGATCAGTACGATTTTTAATGTTTTATAAAGAAGTCTCTTATGTTCACCAAGCCTGCATTTATTTGATCCAAAGTACAGCAAAAGCAGTAATGTTGTGAAATATTTTTACTAATTAAAAAAACTGCTTTCTATTTGAATATATTTTAAAATGATTGCTGTGATCAAAGCTGAATTTTCAGCATCATTACTCCAGTCTTCAGTGTCACATGATCTTCAGAAATCATTCTAATATGCTGATTTGCTGCTCAAGTTTCCTGACAGTGTCTGGAGATTGCAGGTTTTCAAGGGGTTTGCATGTGGTGAAGGAAGGTTGGTGAGGCGAGTATAAAACTAGAAAAAGAGGTTGATTACTGCTCTAAACTTCTACTAGCGCATACTGCTTATCTACATTAATTTGCACGTCAGCAGGAGAAAGAGAGTTTGAATGTGAAAGTCACAATCTTGTTTTTTTTTCAAAAGTTTAGGATCGCTATTTTTTTAAGAAGTCTCTTCTGCTGACCAATGTTGCATTTATTTGAAAGAAGAAAAAAAAATTATAAAAAGTGAGACTTATACTGTATTGTTAGAAAATATTTCTATTTTGAATAAATGCTGTTCTTTTTTTTTTATTATTCATCAAAGAATACTGAAAAAAGTATCACAGGTTCCAAAAAAATATTAAGCAGCACAGCTGTTTCCAACATTAATATTAAATGATTTCTGAATGATCATGTGATACTGAAGACTGGAGAAATGGCTGATGAAAATTTATCTATGATCATAGGAATAAATTATATTTTAAAGTATATTAGATTGCCAGTAGATAAACAGACACACTGATGTGAGCTTGTAACATGCATACATAAATCCTGTTGCAGATCTAGACAGGTGGAGCTGGGGAGGTGGAGGGTGTCAGTCAGCATTATATATTTTCAAAAGCATTCTGAATCTAATGACCATGTGCAAAATGAAAGGAAATGGTGCAATAATCACAAAATTGCATGCAAATTTTACATGGAAGTTCATGTTATGGAAGTAATTAGCTTGCAAATGGCAACTCATATTGGCTGGTTTGAAAACTAAGGTGATGGGTCCACATCCTCTCTGCCCCGCTACGCACGCACACACACACACACACACACAACATTCTACATTACTGATGAACTAATGCAGTACTTTGCATTAGTGTTCATTTGACTCTGTAATCACCTTAGTAATTACACAGTATTACTACTGAACTAGATGTTCTTATTATGTAATTATGGTGCTGCTTGTAACAAAAGGCATTCTAATTAACATAGGAATCAATTACAGTAGCAATGCCATGAACACTAAAATAAAGTGATTCTAGAAAAAAAAATGTTTGTGTATAAATACCACACAGTTTGGAGAGATCAGGGTGCAGTTGTTGCCAACAAAATAAAGTGAAAATCATTTGCAAAATAGCAAACAGTCTGTGCTATAATAGCTTTGAAATCACATCTAACAATCAGTATCACATCAGCCTAACAGTTTCAAGCCTTTTCTCATAATACCCTACTTTAACCCAAATAGTCCTGCTTCACTACTGATAAACATTAATGATTTGTGTTGTAGTTTATGGTCACAGCAGGGCCATATGTTCGCACTCAGAGTAAAGCAACATTTAGCCAACATAGCTATATGCACAGTTATAGCCAAGCTGACCGACCATATGGAACGGAGGTTGGGTTGAGGCAGCTGCGCTTCGACCAGGAAACTGTGAGCTTGCATGAGAGTGTGGGTAGATCTGGAGCTGTGCTTGAAAAGAAAAGGGCCTGCTGGTTTGTGAAATGGTAGATAGATCAAAGTGATGGAAACCTAAATCACACTTAATTTCAACCTCTACTCATTGATCATAACATTATTTAGTGATAGTCTCTTATTTTGAAAATTTACTGACACTATTTCCTGTATTTCACAGCACTTTTGCTTGAAAATCTTTTTTTTTTAGATTCTACAGTGTCATTGTAATAATTGTTGATTCGTCATTCATTTAGAATTGGGCACATACAGTATATATTTCAGCTCAATATCAGGGGCAATACATTTGGGGTAGCTGAAGTATAAGTGTTGTGATCATAAACAGCTACAGTGACCAGCAGCTTTTAAGTGGTGTCCATTCGCTATCATTCGCGGTGCGAAAAAGCAAAGATCTTTTTTTGTCGTCCCGTGTGTTGATCAAACCAGTCAACATGAGGATCTCTGAACATTTGAAAATTTGAAAAAAGTTTAAAAAAAATCTGCATTGACCATAAGCCTAACCACCTCTCAAATTAATCAAAAGTGTCTGGCAGATCTAATCTAGGCAGAACAAATCTGCTTGTCTCTAAAGGCCTTTTCACACTGAATGCGAAAATTTGGCGCAAATGTTCGGTGCAATGACACTTTTGAATCGAAACAATAGATCTCCATGGGGCTATTCACACTAGGCGCTATCATTCGCGGTGCGAAAAAGCAAAGATCTTTTTTTGTCGTCCCGTGTGTTGATTTCCCCCCCCCCGTTGCTCTGTGATGAAACGGGCCGTCCAATTAGATTTGAGCTAAGATCACGTGCCTGGAGCAGCTGCTGTCGAGGCCTCAACCTCATGGTACCCTGGAGGAAACGTGTTACTAACGGGTTCCTCCCCAGAGACAGCCGCCCACAGGGGCGTGGTGAGCAGCAATAGTAGTCACGTAAACATTCAAAGTGGAGGGGGATAACCCTGTGGCAAATCTCTCTTGCAGAAATTCCAACATTGGCCCAACAGGGCAAACGACTGGGTCCAACTGACGGCTGTGATCGAATCCCACACCACGCCCAGATAAGTGGTCCTCTGTAATGGAGAAAACACACTTTTCTTTTCGTTTAGTCTTAACCCCAACTCTTTCATGTGAGCGAGAGCGACATCTCGATGCCGAACCACTATCTGCTCTGATTGAGCTAGTATCAACCAATCGTCTATGTAATTGAGTATGCGGATGCCCTGGAGTCGCAGGGGAGCCAGAGCAGCATCCACACACTTCGTGAAAGTGCGGGGTGAGAGTGCCAGACCGAACGGAAGAACCCGATATTGGTACGCTTTGCCCCCGAAAGCAAACCTTAGGAACTTCCTGTGTTGAGCAAGGATGGATATATGGAAGTAAGCGTCTTTCAGATCTATAGTCACAAACCAGTCCTTGGACCTGATTTGAGACACGACTTGCTTGATCGTACGCATTTTGAACTTGAGTCTCATGACTGAGCAGTTCAACAATCAAAGATCTAGAATTGGACGCAACCCCCCATCCTTCTTCGGAACGATGAAGTAATGGCTGTAGAACCCGGACTCTCTGTCGAGAGGAGGGACCACCTCGATGGCCTCCTTCCCCAAGAGAGCATTGACTTCTTGTTCTAATACCAGAGCCTGCTCGGGACCCACTAGCGTGGGGGTGACCCCGTTGAATCGAGGGAACCAGTCTCTCGAGACTGGCCTCTGGTGTGCTTTGAACTGCTAACTCGGTGCCCTGAAGCGGAGGACTGGCAGGGGGTGGCCAATCTAGCTATTCTAGAGACCTTCTTGGAGGTAGCGAGCCTCTCAGGACCGCTATGTTTCCGGGCGGAAGCGGAGAGATATACTCGCTGGAGACCGCTATGCCCTGAAGCACTGAGGAGAGACGGGCACCGTGTGATAAGGTGTGAACCGCTCTTCCACAGAGGGGCCTGCCCTCAGAAGTCCTGGACCATGGGCATCAGGACCTCTTGGCAGAAGTCTTCTTATTGAAAATGATGGTCTTCAGACCCGTCATCTACTTCGAAGACTTCAACATGGAGCGCCGCCCTCCCCCCCTCCTGCCTTTCTCTCTGAGGGGGAGTGCGAGTAGCAACACTCCGTTTCTGGTCTTCACGATATGAGGAGCTGGTACATGGCTGGGGCTGATCCCGCCTATCAGCCCCATGAGAACTGCGAGGGAGAAATCACTGAAATGCGGCCGCTTGTTTCTTGGCCTCCTGGAATCTGTCGACGACCATGTTTACAGCGTTGCCGAACAGTCTAGAAGGCACTAGCGGGGCGTCAAGGACGTTAATATTAGACAGGGTCAACCACAGATGTCTCTTCGTGGCCACTAGGGCTGCCACAGACTGCTCAATTGCTCTGGCGGTCTCCTTTGTGGCCCGGAGTGACAAATCTGTGGCTCTACGCAATTCAGCGATGTCATCGTTCTTAATCTCTTCTCCCTCATCCATCTCTTTTAGCAGGTCAGCGTGGTATGCCTGGAACACCGCCATAGTGTTCAAGCAAGCTTCAGCCTGACCCGCTGCCATGTACGCTTTACCCACCAAAGCCGAAGAAGTCCGAAGCGGCTTGGTGGGTAACACCAGGGCCTTAAGGGAAGATGCACCACCAGGCGAAAGATAGCCCACAAGCGTATCCTCAACCCGGGGGATCTTCCGATAACCGCGCTCATTCAGCCCTACTATGTTTGAATAGTGTGAAACATTTGGACTGAAGAGGCGGGCCGAGTATGGTTTATCCCACGATCTAGACACCTCAGTGTGCAGATCGGGGAAAAACGGCAGACCCCGGCATGGAGGCAGTGACTTTGACCGCAGGAAGCGTTCGTCGAGCTTGCTCTTAGGACACTCCTGATGCTCTTTCTCTGCTGGCCAATCGATATTTAACTTGGCCACTGCTCTAGTCACTACCTCCAACAGCTCCTCAAACAAGATGGACTGTGGTGGCAAGTCCACAGACTCATCTTGATTGGCGCTCGTGTCATCTCCCTCCTCAGAAGAAGACAACACGAGTGTCTAACCCTCTCCCGGGGCGGAGGAAACCGTTTCAGAACGTGCCTCCATCCCCAAAGAGTGAGCGCTGGATCCACTTGCGATCCCTACGATTTAAGGTGCCGCTCTGCCTCGGTAGAGGCAGGACCCGAACCGCAGGGAACGCTGGTGAGAGCACCTTCCTCAAAGAGTGCTCTCCGGGAGTGGAGCGTCTGCATTGAAAGAGCTCCGATCCCAGACAAGCAACACAAACTATGTGTATCCCCACCCGTGATGAAACGAGGGCAGGGAGGAACACAGTCTGAAACACTGCTTGTCAGACTCTTTCTTGGCAGACTTTGCCAGAATGAGATCAATATAATAGGACGTACAACAATAAATAAGACATGACACACATGCCACTGTGTTACATATTTATTTTTAATATAATTTAATATATATATATATTTTTTTTTAATAATGTACCTTTTCATTGTTTACACAGAAGTACAAGAGGATGGAAGATCAGAACATGTGTATTGAATCCTTCAAATATGTGCACAGTGGTGGACGTCGGAGTTACAAAGATTGACAACTACTTTCAATTGAACAGCAT
>NW_015632469.1:1475759-1480558 GCF_001515625.1 Sinocyclocheilus rhinocerous
CAAATGATATATGATTTATGATGATTACTAAAAGATTTGATAGAGAAAAAAGACAACAACAAAAAAGAGCGCCAAGCGTCCCACCGGTGGGACGGTGACAGTTAAGGGGTTTAAAATGGGTAAGCAAATACATTAATAATTACATAAATTTTCAAGTGTAGTTTGATGCTAATTGTACCTCTAATTATATTTTAGGATGTATTCTTGTAAGCATTATAGATAGATTGTGTTTCTGGTGTAGAAACAATGTTATTTATCTTAATTTATTGCTGTATATTGAGCAGCGGATGATGTTAAATCTATATACGAGATACATATCTGAGGAAAAATGCATGGTTGGCGTGCAGGCATATATTTACCAAATAGCGTGCAGGCATGAATTTAGCAAAAGGCGATCAATTGTTAGGTGTGAAAGCACCGTTCGTCGGTGATTCGCCTCGCTTTTTCGCATCTCACTCAGTGTGAAACGGCCTTAACTTTGCCAATATTTAAGATGTTTTCTATGTATATTTGGGTGTACTCTGCCAACATATGAAAATATATGCATGCTGGAAACAATACTTTGAATATAAATACCTAAAATACTAATAAGATCATGTTGGGAATCTCCAGAGTATACAGAGAACTTCTATGCATAAAGACTGCCACTGTGTTACATATTTATTTTTAATATAACATTTATTTTTAATATAATTTAATATATATATATTTTTAATAATGTACCTTTTCATTGTTTACAAGTACAAGAGGATGGAAGATCAGAACATGTGTATTGAATCCTTCAAATATGTGCACAGTGGTGGACGTCGGAGTTACAAAGATTGACAACTACTATCAATTGAACAGCATTCTTTAGAACTTCCTCATAAAGATAAGCCAGCTCGTAAACTTCGGGTGAAGCTCATTTTATATGTGCTAAATATAGGTAGACACTCACAGAAACATTTCCTGCCTCATTCTTATCAGAAACTGAGGAACAAAACAATTGCAACGCCATAAATAACGATAGCGGCATTAACATACAGTTTCATGTTGTTTAACAACATATAATTTTATATGCCAAGCCTGGTTATCTCAGGAGAACCCAGACACGTAACTGTATATTTAAATGCTGACAAATAAACATTATCGCAACGGTTTAGGCTAAGGGTTAGGCTAATCAAATGACATCATAATGGTATTCTTGATAATATCTTACCTTTATAGCCATGAACACATTTTTAAAATCTTATAACATTTTAAAGCCTTTATTATTTCTCACAGTAAGAAAAGAAAAGAAAGCAAAGCAAAACAAACAAAAAAAAACATTATGTCTATGGGAGGTCCCCTTAAAGCAAATGTGTGTTTTTAATGTATTTGTACACATTTTTAGGAACACTTAATATGAATGAAATAATGTCCAATATTAATTGGTTTAAATCACTTAATGACATTTTCTGATTTTCTGTGACCTAGTCTAAAGTGAGAACTACTGTATTTACCGTTAATAAGCATAAATAACTCTTTACATACAGTATGAGCTAATTAAACAATAACATTGTTAATTACTGTGACAATGAATGAAGAACTCACTATTTGTACATATTATAATAATGTGTAAACAACAGTTTATAAACTATTAATTCACTTTAAAATAATAGTTTGCAAATTATTTGTTTTGTTACTGTATACTTACTGTAAAGTGTTATCAAAAAGGCAAAGAAAAAGCCAGTGAATAAGAGAAAATCACACCTCAAATGTACAGAAGCAACCTCGGTTTTTTTTTTTTCAGCATAACACCATTAATTGACAGCATTACTTAGAAATTTCATCAGAATTAGTTGCACAGTTAATAATTTAGACTAGTCTAAGAGTATGGTATTTGAAGAAAAGTGTATAAAACAAACAATCCTTTATTGTTAACCAATAAAGAAGCAAAAAACTGTAAGAACAACACAGTCAAAACCTTTAACATCCACAGTATGAGGACTGCACAGCAATTCCAGAAGCGCAGGGAGTATAAAGACATAAGCTGGACTTAAAGCCGCTTTCCTCTGACAGTGCGTTTATTGCCACAGAATATGAAACACTAGAAAACTCGCGGAGAAATTCTCTAAATGGTCTGTACTGAATGTCTTGACGATCTTGGATCTGTTTGTGCTGAAGTGCTGCAGCTTTGTTGTAGATCAGTTTGACTGTAGCATTCTGTGCTTTTCTCATGTCGTTTTTCTTACCCCAGTTATTTGTGGACGAAAATAGAACTGCTTGTTTTATCCATTACTGCTATACAGTGAGTTTGTGTATAGAGCAGCACACATGGCTTTACGTGAATCATAAAATAAACATCAGTTTACAAGAACATATGAAAATCCAGCCTTGCTGTGGGGAAAATCGGTAGATATTATAAGGGAGACCAGGCTAGTTGAATCATGGAGAAGGTATCACTAGGGCCATATCTATAAGGTTTTCAAAAAGTCCAATAAATGTATAGCTGGTGGGTAATGGGTAAACATAATAAAACCACTCTAGAATACATGGACAAAAGAGTCAAAACTTCTCTAATAGTGAAGGTAGATTTGAACTGAAATACTGAACTGTGGGCAAGGGTATTTTTCATAAAATGTTAGGCTGGTGCAATGCTTTTTTTAAATATTATGTATTCGTGTGTTTCAGTTTTATACAATATATTAATTAGCTAAAACATTGGCTTGATATATCTGTATATGTTACACTTGCGAGTAAAGTAGTAGAGGACATAGGGACAAGGCCGTAGATTATTAGGATTGGCCTGCCTCCAACGTACAGTGTGTTGTGCAGTAAAATTCACTTTAAAGGTACACTTCTCATTCATGAAGACGACATGAATTAATGTGCCAAAAATGTGTCTTGGCGGAAAAATAAAGATTTTCAAGATGAAAATGACATGAAATTACCATTTTAACCAGGAGATGGCTGCAGAGGATCAATCATTGGCTGCAGCTGCAATTTCAACGCCCTAGTTTTTTTTTTTTTCTTCATGTCTTGCTTTTGGATTTATTATAAAATGAAAATTATAACAAATTTTAGTACTTTACCGCACTGAAGTATAAAGTATAGCAAATGCAGGAAGTCAAAGTCACTTGTCATTTAAAACAAATAAAAATAAATAAGCCCAAACAACAATGGTGAATTAGGCTATCTATATAGTTAAATACAAATTAAATAAGTTTAATATTAATGGTATAACAATTCAATAATGCATTCAATAGTTTGAAATATTTTTTAGATTTAATTTAATAACTACATTAAGTTTTATCTTTAACTGTAAGCTGCTAAATATATTCAGCCGACACAGACTCGTTACTGCTGTAGTTTATTACTCTGAATTTAGTCTGAATCACTTAATGCACAGCTCTATTTTGACATCGGCTTGTCAGACGTTTCGTTCCGTTATCACTGTCAATCATAGCAATGACTCGCGACATGATTTAACGGATTCACTCGCGTAAATTTTACACTCGCGTTTGTCATTCCTGAAACAGTATACGTGGATGATTGGTCCTCTTACACAAACAAAACTTTTCTTCAAATTGTGAATGGATTATGTAGAGAAACCGAGCAAAGGACGCTCCCCTTACGGCACAGTACAGTTGACCGGAAATGACTGACCTAGCTAATCTAAAACCAAAACTAATTGTGCATATGGTCAATTCTGCTTGATCTGTCAGCTTTCTATATGAAGCCAAAAAGAGTTGATTCACAACAAGAAAAATGACGTGTGATGTCTGCCAGCTTTTGAAAGCTCGTTACTGGCAGCCATAACACACATGAATGGCACCGCAGGTCCTCAAAACAAGCATCTGTGTTTCTGTCTCCTCTAATGGAAGGAGAACAATCACATGTTAGGCACTGGAAATGCCGGTGTTATACACACCTTCAAGAAAACCAGTGTGTCTCTTTAGCAGGAACATGTATCAGATAGCATGAAATGAGCCGAGTGATCAAAAAAAACTGCACAACTGAGCCCCTGATGAGACCCTACAATAGCAGAAAATAGGCCATTCTCGTCTGAATCCACCTCACCATGTGTGACTGTTATTGACAGGGAGAGATGAAAAGAATAAGGTCCTTATAGAACTATGCGTCAAGATAAAACAAGGTTTTTAAAGGCACATGAGAACACAATAAATAATTACTTGAATGTCCTTGTCAAACACATTTTTATAGGGATATGAAACCAACAAACCTTAATTATTGTGGTGGTGCAAAGGGTAGTGTTTTGCTATAAAGAGCATAATAATAATATGTATATTTTAAAATAAAATAAAGTATATCAGTGTAAAGTATTTACAAACCATTTGCAAACTAGTTTATTGTTAATTAATAGTTTATAAACTGTAGTTAATATATACTATATACAAATAGTGAGTTCTTCATTCATTGTCACAGTAATTAACAAAGTGTTACCATTTAATTAGCTCATATATAAAGAGTTAGCTAATGTTTTTTTTCCTGCTTTGTTAACAAATTAACTGTAAATAGTTCGCACTTTAGATTAGGTCATGGAAATCAGAAAGTGCTTTAAACCAACTATTATTGGACCTTAATGGCATTAGTGTTAAGAGTTCATTCAAATGTTTTCAAATACATTAAGCTATATCCCCAAAGCTAAACATAACCACTTAAAAATAAATAACATAATGCTGTCAATATGAAATACATACACATATTCATTAGATCATGTTGTTAAAATACAGTTAGGATTAGGAGTAGAGGACAAAATGTATAGTTTGCACAGTAAGAAAAGAAAAGAAAGCAAAGCAAAACAAACAAAAAAAAAA
>NW_015632469.1:1480571-1530122 GCF_001515625.1 Sinocyclocheilus rhinocerous
AGATTATTAGGATTGGCCTGCCTCCAACGTACAGTGTGTGCTTTCCGAGTGTTAGCAGTAGAGCTTTGAAAGCACATAGTGAGTACAATTGTCTAAACAAGTATAAGAGAACAAGCTGTACAAAAAGTAAAGAAAGGGGAGAAAAGCAATACTCAAGTGCCTTGTCGGTGTCCTTGCTCGGTGGAGTCACGCAGGTAGAGTTGATGGTCTTTACACTCGTGGGTCTTCACACAAGGAGGCTTCTCACGAGGGCTGAACTAACCAATTTTATACTCGCCTGATTACTCGTTATTGAAGTCAGCTGGCCACGCCTTACAACTTAGCACTGGGTTTGCATTGGCTTTGAAGGCATCTATAAAGAAAATTACTTTCAAATATAAACCTCCCCTAAGAAATATTCACTGGAGTAAATGTGGTGTGACAGGTGTGTTATCTAGACATAAATATGTGGTTCCAATATATTTGGAGGAAACTTTGGCCTTCTACACTTCATATGAATAGTGCATTTATCCAGAAGGTTGGATATGACCAGAGCTATGCCTAATATTATGTGGGTGCAATGAGATAACAAAACCAACTCATACCACTAAATATCGCACATCCCACAAATTCAAATAGCACTCATTCACACATTTGCAAGTGTTACTCTAGTAGCTTGTGATGTTTCATGCGCTTTCTTTTCTGCAAGTTGCCAAGCTGCAACATGATTTCTGAAGATTCAAAGACAACAAGGCTTTCTTCAAATGATTCAAAGGCTAATAAATAAAGGTTTGTATACATTTTATTTTCACGTCTTTACTGTGCTGTAAATTATATTATATTATGCAATGCAACATACAAGGATGAGTTGTCAGTCAGCTTAAATGCGTCAGCAGCGGTCATGATGGAAACGCCTTTCATAGCATAAACTGATTTTTATTCGTTATAATACTGAATTTAATTTAATTTAATTTGATGTTAAAAAATGTTCTCTAATCTCAGTACTGTTTGTTTATGGGCAGATTATGGAGTCAGTCACAGCATCTTTCAGCTACGAGTGAAACATGAGGCGGCGGTGTGAAGTTCACAGTTCCCCTGCGAAAAGCAGCCCTTCAACGGCTCATATTTCGGCGACACACCTGCACGAGAATTAGCACTATTTCAGCAAAAAGTGATTACAGAGAACGGTTGAATACACTTAAATTAAAATGCTACTTTTAAATGTTAATTTTTTTTATTTCTAAAATGCTTGTTAAATGAGTTTGAATGCATGTAATACTGTAAACTATGCTGTTTTAACCTAAATAAATTCAATTTGTCTTATATTTTCGTCCATGGGTGTTCTTGTTTAATGGGGTGGTTCATTGCGATTTCACTTTTTTAACGTTAGTTAGTGTCTAATGTTGCTGTTTGAGCATAAACAATATCTGCAAAGTTACAAAGCTGAAAGTTCAATGCAAATGGAGATATTGTCTTTTAAAATTCTGGCAGTTTAATGCCTACAAAAACGGCTGGTAGGGACTACAACGAGTTACTTCCCGGGTTCGTGACATCACAAACCCAGATAAACCCCGCCCTCGGGAAAAGGCAACAAAGGGGGCGAAGCCATGCTGCGCTGCTTTAGAGAAGAGGAAGAGAAAACTAGAGGTGCACGTAAAAATCTATTCATATATGAATCGCGATTCTGTCTTCTAACGATTCTAATGGATTCACAAGTTTCAAAAACAATGTTCTAAAGCAGCGGCAGCTTAATAGTGTTCCTCGCGTTCCCCTGCTCTGCATCTCTCTCTCTCTCATTCAGCTCAGCTCCAACAACGAACTGTTCCAATTATACACTTATTTTCACATAGCTATGAGAAGAGTTACACATGGTTTGCAGTTGGCGTACTGTATTAAAGCTTTAATCAGGATAAAACTGTATATTAAAAGCTAACATAAGCAGTAGCATTTACAAATAACACCGTATCTAAAAGTATGAAGGCCTACCATTAAAAGCCGTGCTGGCACAGGTTGTGCAAGATCCTCTTCAATAACATCCTCTGCTTCTCAATTGGGCTCAAACTGATAAGCGATATTAACGATGCAGTTGTTTACAATACAACCGGAGCACATGCCGCCGAGGTTAGGGGCGGGACGGTTAGACGTGCGCTAGAGGCAGTTTAGCCAATCACAACACACTGGGCTAGCTAGCCAATCAGAGCCCATCGCCTATTTCTGAGGGAGGGGCTTCATAAAAGAAGGAAATGATCAGCCCGTTTCTCAGAGATGGGACAGAGAGGTGTGGAATAAAGCTAAATTATGTGAAAAATAATGTGTTTTTTAAAAAACGAAGTGTTAACACATGTTAGACTGCACCCCATAAATACAATCAAGCCTAGAAAAAACCCAGTGAACCAACCCTTTAATAATAAATGTTCTCCTATTGATTATTGCTGCTGCCTCTAGTAATTCTGTGTGTGGCTTTTAATTTCCAGCCCATTTTAAGCCAGCAATATAATAATTTTTTAAACAATAGTTGACTTAAATAATACAAACCAGCATGTTGGGCATATCATTTAACCAAACCAACTGGGTCAACATAACCCAGGATGTGTTCTGTCCAATATTTACCCAGTGCTGGGTTGCCAAATAACCCAAGTTGAGTTGTTTTTAACCCAGCATTTTTTAGAGTATTGTAAGAATTGGTCCTTAAAATAAAGTGTCACCAAAAAAGCTTCCTCACAACAGCTTGTATATCATTCTACCATGTTTGTATGCACAGGAATGTAAAATAATGGAGTGTAAAGTCTACTTACTTTACCCGAGGCCTAAGAGTGCTAAGTTGATAGATTCCATTATTTCATTCCACGTTGGTGAATATGGTAAGTAAGGAGTGACTCAAGGCTATGTACTTGGACTGCTGACATTTCTGACAGTACTGCTTATGTGTGTCAGTGGCAATGTTCTTTGCATGTGTAAATGTCACTGGAATAACTCTGCAACTTTGACAAGAAGAATATGACATAATATGATATGCAGAATGGGGTAGAAACAATGCAAGATACATATGAAAAGGTGAGTAATCAAACTGCTATAACAACGAAGTGGCTGCAAAGTGATACAGACAGAATGATGCATGTTCATGCCAAATGAAAACACAAAAATGGATGATTGTGGATGGTGAATGTTGAGGTTAGATACACAAGGATGATGGGTTATTTGGTCAGTGGGATTCTAGGCTTAGTTACAACAATAATTGATTGTTGAAGTATAGTTGTAGAACATACATTACAATGCACCAAAGGGGACACAGCAGAGACGTCTTGCATAATGTATTAGATAACAACAGTTCTTTCGCCAGCATATCAAGAATTGGAAGGCTTTCTCTTTTTATTGTAGTTGCCGTAACAATATCTGCAATGTCTCAATGCTAAATATAGACATTAAGTGGAATCTGGTGTGCAAAAAAAAAGGCACAATTTTTGTGAGACTAATCCAGCAATGCTTGAATTCTGTCATATTTTCTTTGGCTGGTTTGTTTGCTCTTTCATTTCGACCTACGGAAAACTGTTTAAATTCTGCTTTTAATTTCTGTGTAACTATATTCTGATCTTGTGTGCCTTACATAAAACTAGTTTTGGAATTAAACCTTCTAAGAAGCTATGTATGGTGTCTTGTGGCAGTCCTTTTGTCACACTAAAGCAATTCTCTCAACATTATTGTAGTGTTGGTAAGATTTTATTTAATGTATTCTACTGCCTTAAATTACATTTAATAATGTCCAAACCATATCTATTTTTTAAATTATTAATAATTATTATGATACAAATTTAGTTGATGAATTAACATAGCATGACAAAAATCTTTTTGCTCTGGTTTTCTTTCAAGTTTTTTTATGTGCCTGAGTCCAAGAAGGGTCGAGTAATATGAACTATATTACCTTAAATTGTGGTCACATGATGACTTTTGTTTATGGTTAAGTGCAGGGTGTGGCTTATTTTACCCATTGGCTCTACTTACCCTATATTCTCCCTTACAGAACAAGCTAATTTCACTTGCTAATTAAAATTTTCTGGCAAGGTAAACTTGCTCTGTAGCGCACCAGGTACAGCATTGCACTTGTGATGTGGAGCACTTGGGTACGAGTCCAGTGAAGTCACGATAAAAGGGATTGAAGACTTGAATAGAAGCAAGCTATAATGGCATGGTTGCAATAATAAATGTGTTTTTTTTTTATCCCATGTTTGCTTTTGTTAATACTTTCGGTTAGGTTTAGTGCAGGTGGTACATTATTTTCAAACATGATTAACCTTTTGCACCACTCACCAGACATTTAATTTATTATACACTACAGTAATAGGTTTTAAATAAACTGAACCCCTTTTAGCACCACTCAGTGAATATTTCACTTTGTGTTGTGAAACATACAAGCTACATAATATCATTTTGCAGGAATATCGCCACAGACATATTTCCAATGAGTTGGTTGGTATTTTTCTTATATAGGTTTTATGACTCGAGTGATTTATGTTTTGGCCGTCAGACTGCTGTGTGTCTCTTTGGCCAATCTACTGCATGATATTGCACTGACTTGGACAGCAAAAAACAAGAGGGAGCACATGCAGATAGGCAGAGACAGGACATCAGAAACACCAGCACTCACTCGAGATTCATCAACGCCACAGACTGAAAATGCTGAAATGAAACAGTGACCTGATAAAATATTCAACCTGAGGGTGAAATGTGAACGCCTGACCTTTGACTGTTGTCATGTTGCTGAAATCAAATATATTTAACAAATTAGAAATGCTGAAAAATGCGGTATTTTATTTTTGCCTCATTTAATAAAAAAAAAAAGACAATTTGCATCTTGTTTAGCTCTCATTTGGGGAAAACAGTTGTTCAGTTGGTGTTTTGTACCCTTGTGAAATCCTCTACACTAAGGTTATTTATACTTCTACATGTATTTCTAGAATGTTCCAAAGCAGTTTGGTTTGGTTGAGCAAATCATGTTTTCGATATAAATAAACCTCTAATTTGTTTAAAGCAAAAAGACACATCCAGATACATTTGAATTTATATCCAAGGCAAATTATTGTGTATTCAATTATTAGTTTGTGTGTTTCCTAGCATCATGCTTTACACTGTAAAAAATTCCGTAAAATTTACGGTAAAAAACGGCAGCTGTGTTTGCCGGAATTTTACCGTAAAAAATACGGTAGCAACATTTTAGGTTTTACAGTTTTAACTTAAATTTACAGTTAAATACCGTAATTTCATTAACTGATATAATGTTAATATACCAACTTATTGAAGTACTGAAATCTGTTTTGTACCTTTGTAACACACTGATAACCACCAAGTGCAGGTGGTGATGAGAAAGTCACATGATGAACCAAAGCCTATCACAAGCAGCTTTTAAATATTAATATATATAGAAGGCGCACGGTGTCATTCACACAAACACTAAACACTATCATGGTAACACACATGAAACTGAAATAATGCAATAACCATTAATTTAACAACATTAGGTATAACATACAACCGTACTATACAAAACTGATAAGAATAAACTAAGAAGAAACATAGTTATTTCAACAAAAAAACATCAAATTTGAAATGTAACGCAGGGAATTCTGGGAATGTCAATTTACGGTTATTCACTGTAAATTATACAGTCTTTTTCACTTCCAAAAACGGTATACTACCGCAAAATTACATGTAATGTCCAATAAAGTTTTTCACCGTATATAGTAGGGGAATTTACCGTTAACCATTTAACAAGTTTTTACTGTAGCCTTTTTACATTCTTTTACCGTTAAATTCACTGTCATTTTTTTACAGTGTAGTTTTACCAATTGAACTTTGTAGCTAGTAGAACATGGAATGTGTCAGTTGACATAATAACAAACATATATATTTGCATAATATTTCAGGAACATATATTTGCATGGTAGTTTCAGCTGTTCTTGAAACTGTGTGTGTGTGTGCACATTGTCTTGGGAGTATCCTTTAATTTCACCTCTGTAAGAAATTAATCAGAACTGAACTTAATGCAGTTGTTGCAAAATTAGGTATATGTCAATTATAGAACTGAATATTAATGCAAATGCACGTGTAAGAATATTTGAAATATATGCTTGAGTCTTTAAGATCGCTATTTTAAATAATTATTTTTAGTGCTTTAATGTTAAATGTAATATTAAAACTGCTGTAATGTTAAAAGAAGAAGGGCTTTTAGCTCAGTTGTTATCCTTATGTAAGTGAGAAGCTTCAAAATGAAAAATGTGCACTATCAAACTAAACACAAATGTAATTACGAATTACAAAATTACAAAACACTAAATATACCTTTGCAAATGATAGATGTTTTTTCAAAGCTGTTTTTTCCTAAACAAAAGCTGTTTTTAAAGCTGTTTTCATGACTTTATAAACATGAATAAATTATATTTTGAAGTATTTTAAAATAGAAAACTGATAATTTTCAAACTCTGATAATATTTCAAAATATTACAAATAAATGCAGCCTTGATGAGCAGAAGAGAGAGAGAAAGAGAGAGAGAGAAACATAAAAAATCTTACTGATCCCAAACTTTTGAGAGAGTGTATATCAGTGTATATCGTAAAGCAGTGTATTTTATAAAGTTAACATGCAAAAAAACATCCTCGAAGAAAAATGAAGTGACTTTTAGGCTGATGTTTCTCTTACTGTCAAAGCCCTCTCCTCCAACCACTTGTCACACTGAAAGGTTTCAGCATGCAATTATATCCCGCTAAATAAATTAAAGGTCCGATCTATGTTTATTTGTTCAATCTCCTGTTTCACTGAAAATATGTCACATCACTGAAGTAAAAAGGGATGCAAACACTGTTTGATGTTGACTTCAAATGCCTTCAGAGATTGGAGAAAATAGGTTTGACTTTTTGCTATGGCTTCTACATATACGAAACAAGATCTTCAAACAACATTTTGGATCAGAAGTGATGTAAAAAGTAAGGTTACTTTGTGTTGTTCAATCCTTTGAGATTAATTTAGACCATTTTGACATTTCACTCTTTATTATATGCCACAAAGATACAAGGATTGTTCTTGAAGTTTGCATGAAGACAAAAAATAAATCATATTTTTTTACTTAATAGCTGACACATCAGTCCTCCTGGTTTAGTTCCACATTCCCTTATAAATCTGAGCTGGCACAGACATTTAGAAGTCACAAACACTCAGTAAGCAGCAGAAGCAATTGTTGAGGTCACAGCACGTAACCTCCTAAAACCCTCCAGAGAAAAGCAAACAAACCACATCTACGCTCATAAAACTGAGCAGGGCAGCTAATGATGAGAGTAAACACTGTCAGCTGCTTGCTTCGGGTCTGATCGTTTAAAGGCTGACTGTGTATTTGAACTCCTGTGCACAAAAGCTTTAAAGAATAACCTCTTATTAGACTTACTGAACACCTGTATGTGAGAGAAGAGCAATGGGGAGAGAGAGAGAGAGATGGGAGCACATCTCTAAGAAGTAGAAGTCCATCCAGAGAAACAGCAAATAAAATCACTGTAAGCTCATACTAATTGGAATCCAAACAGAAATAATTGGTTTTCACGCGTCTGTAAGAATAGCTTTGAGAAATCGGGTATTTTGCAGCTGCTCTCTGTGACAGATATCCAGCTGTAAGCCGTTGCACATGAAAAGGCAAAGACAGAAGGCCCTTAGTGAAAGCAATTACTGTACATTTGACACAGTGGTCAGGAGTCATACAGTACTGAATAGACTTCAAAAATGAAATTCCTTTCACCATCATAATACCCTATAAGAATAAAGAGGGGAAAAGAACAGTAAAATTACCTCATTTTAGCTTGCATAAGTATTTGGACTCTCTGTCAGACTGCCATTGGCATGGATTAGAGTAAGTTTGAGTCTACAGACTTGAACCATATGGGTTTGGGCAGCTTCTACCATTCCTTCTTGCAAATCCCCTAAAGCTCTCTCAGATTGCTCTGGAAGAGTATGTGAACCACAAACCTGAGGTCTCTTTGCAAATTTGCTGTGGAGTTCAAGTCTGGGCCAGTTGGCTGTGCGACTCAAGGATGTTTACAGGTCCTAAAGCCCCTCCGCTGTGTGTTTTGTCATGCTGTGTGTTGGTTGTCATGCTGAAGATGAGTTCATACTAATTTGTACGCCCCTCTATATTTGACTTGATGAGCATGATGCAGCTTCTGCATTGCTTTACCACTGGAATGAACCAGCTGATCATGAACAAGCTTTGCTTTGCTCCCCTCAACAATAATACTATTCCAAATCATAATTTGTGAAATTTATTTAGTTTGGATAATTAGCACATCAGAATTACCAAAACAAGGATAAGATGTGATATTTTAAGCGTAAATTATTATTCTCAATGTACATTGAGCATCAGAATATCTAGTCATGTGGAAAAGAGTCTAAATGGGGTTAGTTTGAGTTCAGAATAAATCCATCCTTTCATCCATCCATCCATCCATCCATCTATCCATCCTTTCATCCATCCTTTCATCCATCCATCCACCCATCCTTTCATCCATCATTTCATCCATCCATCCATCCACCCTTTCATCCATCCATCCTTTCCTCCATCCATCCATCCATCCAACCAACCACCCTTTCATCCATCCATCCTTTCCTCCATCCATCCATCCATCCATCCATCCACCCTTTCATCCATCCTTTCATCCATCCTTTCATCCATCCCTCCATCCATCCATCCACCCTTTCATCCATCCTTTCATCCATCCCTCCATCCATCCATCCACCCTTTCATCCATCCTTTCATCCATCCCTCCATCCATCCATCCACCCTTTCATCCATCCTTTCATCCATCCCTCCATCCATCCATCCATCCATCCATCCTTTCATCCATCCTTTCTTCCATCCATCCATCCTTTCATCCATCCATCCATCCATCCATCCATCCATCATTCGACATTCAAATACAAAATCCTAAAGTTACACTTATTACATATCGATTTCTTATTTTTAATTATGCATCTGTAAATTTTATTGCAATTCTGCGTCCTGTTTGGTTCAGGAACTGAAATTTAAAGGAATTCTCAATTCATTACTGAAAGGTGCATGACAGAAATGGTGAACGGTGCTCGGGAAAGTCATGTACTTTTAATTTTTTCTTTCTGGGGACTCAAGATGACAGGGTGTCTTTCTTTCTTTGGTCAGTGTATGATTTTGAGGAGAAGAGAGCTGCCATCTATGACAATGCTTCAAATCAGCCTTCCACTGCTTGAAGCCCCTACATCTCCGCTGCTCTTCATCTTCTACAATCTCTCTGAGAGCTAAAGTTAGCTCTGTTGAAGTCTCAACACAAGGTTTTCAAAAAGGCCTGAACTGTTGCCATGGATACCAATGAAATATATATATGGCATATAACATATACCATTCTCAACATTTGATTTATGAGTCAAACAAGCTGAACAGGTTGGAACAGCATTTTTCTGGATAGATGTTATTTAAACTATGTAGTGTTGATTTGAAGTTTAAATATAAGTTTAAATGATAAATAATGAGAAAAACATCATAGAGTGAATAAGTAAAACAAAAAATGGTAACATTTCAGTATAGGGACCAGTTCTCACTATTAACTAGTTGCTTATTAGTATGCATATTAATAACACATTGGCTGTTTATTAGTACTTATAAAGCACATAATCAGCATGAACATATTCTACATCCCTAATCCTGCGCAGTACCTAAACTTAACAACTACCTTACTAACTATTAATAAGCAGCAAATACGGAGTTTATTGAGGGAAAAGTCATAGTTAATGGTTTGTTAATAGCGACAATTGGACCTTAAAATAAAGTGTGACCAAAATGTTTAAGCACCATTACACCTTAGCTAAAACTAACCTGTAATTGTAATATGTCCAACAACATACAAAAATACAGAAAAAAGTGAAAGCGCTAATAACCCTGCATCTTATTTAGAACATTTTCTAAATCCAAAGCATGTTATGTTTACTCTTGTGATGAAAATTATGCCGTTTCATCAACAGTGTGAGGATGATTGAAAATGGGCTGAGAGTTTTAGGCATCAGTGATGAGTAAATTAACACACACACAAACAGAATAGTTGCAAACAAGCTGCCTCAGGGCAGGTGAGCCATTCCACAAATCTTAGCACGATACCAATTACTGTTCTTTTGCTGATTTTAATTTAATCCGTTGTCCGCTTACCTGCAGGGTGCCGTCAGAAATTTCCAACACTCTGAAATGAGACCATTTAGGATATTCCCCAATTTGATATTTAAAAGTAAGTTTTGAATTGCAGTAAATAGTGGTAAAACAGAATTTAGGAGTATTTATAATACATACTGAAAGAGTTCCAAACTGGTTCAGTGGTCTGTTCTGATCATCAAAGGTCATGGGCAGCATGGAGTAACAGTAATACTAAATAATAATATATATATATTTTTATTTTAATAATAATAATAATAATAATAATATTATTATTATTATTATAATAATAATAAAAAAAATAATAAGCACTCGCATAACATCAACCCATCCATCCACCCTTTCATCCATCCATCCTTTCCTCCATCCATCCATCCATCCATCCATCCACCCTTTCATCCATCCTTTCATCCATCCTTTCATCCATCCCTCCAAATGTAAAACATATATAAAAATACAACAAATAATGCACAAGAACAACAAATAAAATGTAATATGTGCAGTACATTGTGCATCAAATAAGAGGACCAAGTACTAAGCTTCTGTATGTGTAGCAGCCTAAGAAAATGTCCAGTTGGTGCAAATATTTGTGCAATAAGGAAATCTCAGGACATGGTGTGCCACACGGTTAGGTTGTGCAAACACTGAGGATGTGCAAAATGTTAGCGGAACAGCATACAGTTGCAATGTTAGAGGGAGTAATTTTGTGTGTGCAGTTTAAGGATTGTGGGGTTTATAATGTTTTGTTTTGATGCAGCAGTAGAGACCAGAGTTCAGCTTGGAGACATCTTTGGGAAAGAAGCTGTTTCTGAGTCTGGTGGAACTGGAGTGAAGCTGGAACACCTTCTAGAAAGTAAAAGGGTCTGGGAGTGCAAGATGTTTGGTTCTTTGATGGCCAGCAGCTGGATGCCAGTTATGTGTTAGGAAATGTTGGCTTTTCAGACTGATGTGCAGCTGTTCTATCAAAGTGTGATGCACTAGTCCGGTTTCTCTCTGCTGTGTCTATAGACATTTTCCAGCAGTTGACTGGGGAGGTAGAGGCATTTTGAGCTGATGTGCCTTTTTTTTTCGAGGAAGGAGGTGTTGTGGGTCCATGAGAGGTCCCCTGTGATGTGGATGCAGAGGTAGAGGCATTTTGAGCTGATGTGCCTTTTTTTTCGAGGAAGGAGGTGTTGTGGGTCCATGAGAGGTCCCCTGTGATGTGGATGCCAATGATCCAAGAACTGCTGATCCTCTCCAATTCGTCCCCCCAGAGGTAAACATAGGTGTTTTCTGTGGCTCTGTGCCTCCCAAAGCCCACAATGAGCTCCTTTTGTTTCCTTTAAAAGAGCCAGATTGTTCTCATCACACCACTCAACAGTATTTTGCACCTCTTCTTTGCAGGCGTACGTCTGGCCACTGTTGTGTCATCTGCCAATGTTATGGTGGAGTTAGTATTTAGCCCCACACATTCCCATCACATTCTGGGAAAACAAAACAATAAAAACAAAATATTGTGGCCACAAATTAAGAATTTGTTCCCATGACGTCCTCATTTTGGTTATATTAAAATCAGTTAACAAATTAGTACAACGTGGTCATGATTTATCTAAAACTAGCTAAAAAGTTAACAAAATATGGCCACCGATGTAAAAGTTGTGGGAACAAATTCTTTATTTTTGAGCACAATATCATTTTTTTTTTTTCATCCCCATGTCATGTGAGGTGCTCTGTGGGTTAGAACTATGTGCAGGGACATAATCAGTGATGAATGAGAACAAGAGAGGGCTCAGAACAGAACTGGGGAGGTGGAGGCATTTTGAGCTGAGGTGCCTTTTTTCTGCAATAAAACACTATTTGAGAATTGTCTTTAAGGTGTGCTTTTGTATTCCATTAATACATGTCTAAGTTTACACATTAGCAGGCATGCACCTGGAGATTTCGTTTGGTGCTCACACTGCATATATATGACCCATTAAATATAACTATGAAAAAAATAATAATAGTACTAATAGTATTGTTGCATTTATTTATTTGTTTGTTTGTTTGTTTATAATAAAATATTAAACACAATAATAAATAAAGTGTGATAATGCTATTACATTTTTAAATAAAAAGTAAGTATTAAATAAAAATACAACTATTTTAGAGTACACTTAAAATACAATACACATTCACACTCCAAAAATGCAAGATACATTTTCATTTTCTTTTTTTATGAATTATCATCACTTTCAAATCTAAAATCAGCAAGTTTAAATTTTGGCGGGTTGCCAGCAAGTAATTATATGTGCTGGCAGTTTTATCACTGCTGAGTGAAGCGCGTCAGTGAATGAAATGTCACAGTTTTGCATTTTGCTCTTAAACTGGCAGTGCATACAGTAGCCTAGATTTATGCTTTCAGTTTGAATGGAAATCCTATACAGTCCCATTAAATATAACTATGAAAAAAATAATAATAGTACTAATAGTATTGTTGCATTTATTTATTTGTTTGTTTGTTTGTTTATAATAAAATATTAAACACAATAATAAATAAAGTGTGATAATGCTATTACATTTTTAAATAAAAAGTAAGTATTAAATAAAAATACAACTATTTTAGAGTACACTTAAAATACAATACACATTCACACTCCAAAAATTCAAGATACATTTTCATTTTCTTTTTTTATGAGTTATCATCACTTTCAAACCCAAAATCAGCAAGCTTTTATTTTGGCGGGTTGCCAGCAAGTAATTATATGTGCTGGCAGTTTTATCACTGCTGAGTGAAGCGCGTCAGTGAATGAAATGTCACAGTTTTGCATTTTGCTCTTAAACTGGCAGTGCATACAGTAGCCTAGATTTATGCTTTCAGTTTGAATGGAAATCCTATACAGTATTACAGTTAGTCGATCTAAAACAGTGATTGTGCATTAACAGCTGTCGGCCAGCGCATTTTTTATTTTGGTCATGCATGCGCGCCTGCGCACCACGTGCATCCCTGCACATTAAGCAATTGTATAAAAATGTGTACAATCTGACTTGTACAAAGACGAAAGAAAGCATGAAGCTCCACCCCTAACGTTAACCCTCAATGGGATGAGCAGATTGTCTGAACACATACAAATAAGAACATACGAGTTCATACAAAATGGCATCAATTTGCAGAAAATAGTTACAAATTGTCAGGAGAATGTATTGTAGAGTACAGTACTCAACTGTGTTACTGTTCAAAGTAAATGGGTCCTGAAGCAAAAGCATTTCAGAACCACTGATATATAGCAGCAAACCATGATGGATGACTCTGTCAGCTGCTCAGATGTTGACGTTGATGCATTGAACAAAATACTGTAATTCAATGTCTAAGAGCAGTTTTAACCTTGAAATGTCGGACCCTTTACCATTATATTATAATGTTTATCAAGAATTATGACCGAAGTGAAGCCATTTTAATATGACGCTGAGGCATTGTACTGTGAACTTGATATTTGTTTGGCAAATGTCCCCATTCGTCTGACAGTTTGAATGTCTATTGTCAGAAAAAGGGAAGCAGCATAAATCCAGATCTCTCACAGTGAGGACCGGCTTAGACAGGATAACAAGGTTTAACAATAGTCAATGAATAAACATGCTGATGTAGTGCTTGTCCATGTGTTCACTAGAGGTTTTCTACCGAAGGCCTCTGTTCCCATCTCTATGCAGACAGCAGAGATTCTAGACTCAGAGGCTAGAATGAAATATTGATGGACACGGCCGGTGTTTTTTGACTGTGTCACACTCCTAGTAAGGAGTAAGGATGACCTTAAAGTTTGAGTGAATCTCAACAAATCTGTCAAGCACATGTCCATGTTGTATTTCATCCCAAAAATCACAATACAAAAATACTTGACACTAATTTACAAAGTATAGGGATAAGATGAAGATGTAAAACCTTACTTCAGTCCTTCTTTTCACAGTAGCAGAAGTACATCACAATGATGCAGTCATGGTAACACTTTATTTCAGTAGTCCACTTTAGACATTCAGCTAAATATAAGTGACTTTGCAACTAAGTGTCAACTTTTTAGAGTATTAATAGAATTGTTTAGAGCAGGGCTGTCCAAACTCGGTCCTGGAGGGCCGGTGAGAGAGTAGAATAAGTTGAGATGTACTTGTTACGTCTAAGTCAGAAGAATGTGTGTTGGGGATCATCAAAATAAAGTGTGATATAAGCAGACAGTCTACTAATACTCTAATGACTGCTAGATGACAAGTAGTTGCTCATAGTTAGTTGAATGTGAACTATCTCTGTTACCTAGTATGCAGAGGCAACTGCAAGTGAACCAGAAGAGTATACATGTTGTGACATTGTGATACTGTGGCTGTGTTTATTTGTGTGACCCAGAAACAAAATCTGCCTTTTTTCTCTCCAAAAAAAGCATGTGCCAAAAAACATGAATGTAAATCGGTATGTCAATCAAAGAACATTGAATATGCAACACACCAGCTTGTGCTTTATGCAGCCTTATGCTTATGAAAGTAGAACAGAAAATCAAAACCGAGGTGTGATTTCTATCAACCCTTTGGATAATAAACTATTTTAGTTTCTTATAATGGCACTTGAAAACAAAAAGACGAGAAACTTCTGAAGCAACGTATCTATATGCATCAAACCTCCCTCACTGTTCCTGTTGTTATAACCCATAATCATCTATCTATCTATCCATCCATCCATCCATCCATCCATCTAGATACACTCAAGGATTATATAAAACACAGCTCATCTGTAAAAGTTGAGGTAATGCACCACTCAAGGGGGGTGTGCTGCTGAAATAATTTACATATAATTATACAGTGTTTCTACGAAATGCAGAGCTGCATAAAGTACACTGCTTTGAGTTCTGATCTGCTGGGAGTTGGTGTTCTGCATTAGAGCTGCTGTACTGAGCACACAGTCCCATAGCGTCAAACCACTCCAGGAACAAGACAAATGATTCTCAAGGTCACTGCACCATTTTTTGGGGGCCCAAGAGGTAAGGCACTTTCAGAGATACTTTGATTCTTTCTGGGTTCACTTTCAGAGAAAAAAGGTACAAAAGCTGTCATTGGGACTGTACCTTTTCAAAAGGTACACCTTTGTACCTAAAGGGTGGATAATGGTACCTAAAGTATATGTATTAGTATCTAAAAGGTACAAAAATGAACCTTTTGAAAAGGTCCTGCTCCAGTGACAGCTTGTGTACCTTTTTTTCCTGAGTGTTGCTCTGTGATATGAATTATTTAAAGTGTCCCTATTATGCCTTTTTGAATATTACCTTTCATGCAGTCTATCATGTAGCTGCATGTAAACATAAACTATCTGCAAAGTTGTGAAGCCGACAGTGCACGGTAAATAAAGCTATTGTCTATCAAAAAAAAAAGAGTCTGCTCGCAATCGCCTAAACGAGTCGTCAGGAATTCGAATCTTATTCTGTTACGGCTCTACGTCACAAAGTAACACATTTGCATAATGTCTGCCCACGTTCTGACCAATCACAGCAGTGAGGGCTCACGGAAAGGAGGGGTTTAGAGAGACTGATTCTTTGAACTGCTTCGCACGAGTCGTTTGCGAATCATTTAGAAATTAGGTCAAATTAAATCTATTTTTTTTTTAGAAAACTAACGTTTTTTTTACCTTGCATGCATGTAAACCTGTTTTAAGAGACTCATAAAACAATATTAGCAACCTTAAAAATGGCATAATAGGGGCACTTTAAAAATACTGTACAACTCCTTATCCACATAATGATAATAATAATAATAATAATAATACACCTACAATCCAATAGACTAGTAGGGCTAATAACTAACACAAGGCTTTCCACAAACAACAACAATGTAACACACATTACTATTAACACACGCAACAATGTAACACTTTTAAAATTTGAATTTCCCACAATATTCCATTTTCCAGATATTAGCATCTTATTCCATTCTTTAATGACTAAAAATGAAGGAATTAATGAAAAAAAAAAAAAAAAAAGTGTGTCCTTCGGGAGCCAGTGTCTACTGCTGCTGAGGATTCTCTTGGGACAGACTATTACATTTGTGCATAAAAATCATAACCAGTGACTATATGAGAGTGTGCACTGATAATTAAAGAGGTGACAATCACTGCATTTCATTTAATCAAAGCTTTCAAATAAGACTCCTTGCAACAGGCAATAGATGTTTTTAAATTAAACACTTCTGACACTGGATAATTGTAATCCTGGGTTATTTTGCTTCATGTTCATAATTTATCCATGGTTAACTATTAATTCATACACTCTGGCATTTCATCACACACATTCCTAAACCCTGGGTTAACCTTCCTATTTGCATAATTGCGATGTCAGTGTCATTGATTGTATGAACGCAGCATGCAGCCTGTTTCCATAACAGCTGTAGCATTGCACATCCCTGTATTGTATATTATATATAGAACAATGATAACCTGGGGTTAAGCACAGCGTGAAAAGCCCTATTGAGCCTTTAGACCCTTATACTCTATTATTACTAAACATACCAGCAAGAGCCTCAAGCAAATCCATAATAATTATTTAGTTTATAGTGTTAGACCATGCCAGCAATGGACTGTTTCTAAGTTGTCATGCATTGCCATTTGGAGTTCATTTTTCTTCTACTTCACACCAGATCACTTGAAGGGGTCACTGATGGCTTCTCTTACCAGTGCTGTGCTCATGACTCTCATTCCCTTTCTGTCTCCGCATGACCTTTGAATTCCTCTCTGACAAATCAAACTGGAAGTCTGCACATCACCTCAAGCGCAGTTTTGCGCAACATACAGGAAATTAGAAAATAAGACATGACCACAGTTACTTCACAACTGGACTACAGCAGCTGTCTTTTACCAGGTGGAATTTGTGTTGTATATTTAAGTATTAATGATAATTGAGGTTGCACTTCTATCATATTCATTTAACACAGTTGGCTCATTTACTTAATTTCAATTATAAAAACAATCATAGAATACACAACAAAAACACAACATAAAATGATCATGAATGATCTTTTTTTTTTTTTAGTATGTATGTATGTATGTAGTATTAATGTCAAATCTCACACTAATTATGCATTGCAAATTGCTGCCTCAAAAAGTTTTACAACAAAGGTTTCACATCAGTGATATCAAATGCGTGATATAAAAGTGAATATTTTAGTGATATTTTAATATTATAGTGAATATTTTAAATTTCTATGGCTGCAAATATGTACCAATGTTTACACTTCAGATGTTGTCAATAAATCCATACTGTACATTATTACATATCATTAAAAAAAAAGGTTTTGTAAATGTTACACACTAATACCTATACTGCATAAACAAGGAGACCAGGCTGTATTTTCACAACACACTCTCGAATACCCCTTCATACAAATCAAATCATACAAATTCATAAGAAATCACCAACTCATAAAATATTTACATTGTAATATTAATTGAATGGGCTGTGCTTTCATTATTTTTAATTAACATCATTTAATGTCATAATGCAAATCTCTCTCTCCTCTCTTCATTAAATAACATTATTATTGCTATTATCACCATAGCCATTGTAGCCATTTTTTTAAAGAAAATGTTTTATAGACTTTGAAAATAACTTGTGAAAATGACATGGATGCACAAGTGAACTTGAACTACTACGTCTAGTTTTGAATAAACTCATTCTGTAAAAACATTTTAACAAAGCATGCATACTTCACAACATTGTATTACTATAGTGCACCCACTGTACTGCCATTTCAGAATCTTTCAGGTTTTCACAACAAGGACAGTTTTTGTTGTTAAATGTTGACGCATGTTGAAATAAATATATAAACGGATTGCTATTTGGTATAAATTTGTATTCATTAAATAAAAAAGTTATTTTAAAGAGAGTTAAACTCAATTATTCATGAATATGGTGTTGATTTATCAACTACAGTTAAAGAATATTGTTGTTACACAACAACAATTATGATTATAAGAAAAATATTACACTGAATGACTTCCAATGTCAAGAAACTGCACCTGGCTTACACTGCTAACCAATGCCAACCTAAGACAGCAATTTAACCTTTGACTCATAAAGTTTCATAGAAAATGTGCACTTCTACAATACAAACTGGCTATGTATTATTATGTCTTGGAATTAATCTTTGTAAGCATTATATAAGTTTTGGATGAAAAAGACCTCAGTGTTGCATATGGCCTGGCCTCCAAGTGTCCTTAATTCCCCATCAAACTGTAGACTCCAGCTGGACTGCTGAAATGCCTGGTCATCGAGATCATCCATCTCTTCACGCAAAGAGCTCCCACTGAAATCTCTCCATCCTTGTGCCCTAATGGTGCTCATCAAACACTACTATAGTCATGTCGAAGCAGTAACTAAATCAGCATGCTATCATCTAAAAAACATTGCAAGAATTAGATGTTTTGTTTCCAGTCAAGACTTGGAGAAACTTGTTCATGCCTTTATCACCTGCAGGGTGGACTATTGTAATGGTCTCCTCACGGGCCTTCCCAAGAAGACCATTAGACAGCTGCAGCTCATCCAGAACGCTGCTGCCAGAATTCTGACTAGAACCAGAAAATCTGAGCATATTACACCAGTCCTCAGGTCCTTACACTGGCTTCCAGTTATATTTAGGATTGATTTTAAAGTACTTTTACTCGTTTATAAATCACTCAATGGCCTAGGACCTAAATACATAGCAGATATGTTCACTGAATATAAACCTAACAGACCACTCAGATCATTAGGATCGAGTCAGTTAGAAATACCAAGGGTTCACACAAAACAAGGGGAGTCTGCTTTTAGTTATTATGCCGGCCGCAGTTGGAATCAGCTTCCAGAAGAGATCAGATGTGCTAAAACATTAGTCACATTTAGATGCAGACTCAAAACTCATCTGTTTAGCTGTGCATTTACTGGACGAGCACTGTACTATGTCCGAACTGATTGCACTATATTTTATGTATATTCATTTTCTATTCTTAATTGTTTTAAATTAATTTTAAACCTCTTAAATCAATTTTTAAATCATTTTTAAATTCCTTGTTTTATTGTTGTGATTATTTTTTTATTATTCTTTTATTTTCTTTTATGTAAAGCACTTTGAATTACCATTGTGTATGAAATGTGCTATATAAATAAACTTGCCTTGCCTTGCCTTACTACAATGGCTTTAGCCCAGCAGTTTCATTGCAGATCACGTTTTCAAGGAGGCAGGAACACAAATCCCATGACATTGTAAAGTGTGAACAAGTGTAAATGCTGCGAGTACACTGATGAGTGACAACACATCTACAGCTAAAGGAAAACAATGGCCAGTCCCATCAATTACATTCTACCAAACATTCAGTACTTTGACTCAAAGGTGGTCTAAAACACTCGAGAGAGAGAGAGAAAAAAAGCTTTTAGCATCCAAATTCATCTGAATAACATTTTTTTCTCATGAATACCCAGTTCCATATATATACTGTATACTGTATATATATATATCACAAGTTCATGTGCCCATATAATCTTAGCATTAGTGGTAAACAGATTTGGCTTGATGTTTGCAATGGAGGGCTCAGAGAGACTATACTCGAGCTCCGATAGCCCCCTATAGACAGAAAGATAAATAAATAAAGATGCATAAAAAAGAGGAGATGGGAAGGAGGAGGGATGCCAAAAGAACTAACAACGGAAGTGGTAAGAGGCTGTTTTTTTATACTTGGATATTAATTGGAAGATTAGATGGGCGTACTCCTCCCGACATTACGTTAATTACTTTTGGAGATGAGATTTAGGCACATAGGTTTGGAACAATAAAATATTTAGTAAATAAATGATGCCTTGTGTAGTGAAGAAGAAAGAAAAAAACAGGTAAATATACATACAGATAACTTTTGACTCCAAAGTTGTTGTTTATTTGCAAGCTTGTGAAAGTAATATCAGAGTGCATCTGATGTGTCTCTCAACTGCATTCTCACCTGCAGGTAGCGTAAAAAGCCTGGGGATTTGCTGAAGAACAAGATGCTGTTTATCTCTCTCTTTCACATCTGTTATAAAGGAGAAGGAAATGAGATTCAAATTTATTATAACTCAGTTTAATTTACGGCATATTTGTATAGTGATCCCCTTGAGAGAGCACACATATCTATGAATAAAAAATAAGAAGAAACCAGTAGATTAGAACAACAAAAAAGGCAACAAAGTGTTTGTGATTCAAGGGATCAGAGTTTGCCTGATTACCATGATCTGGCTATACATTAATAGAGTAAATATTTTGTGAGCAACAATGAAATTGTGAATAAAATATATAGTTGTTCATTTACATGTAAATTATATTTATAATATATACACTAACTGGCCACTTTATTAGATACACATTACTAGTACCGGTTGGGTCGCTTTTGTCTTCAGAACTGTCTTAATTCTTCATGACAGATTCAACATGATACTGGAAGCATTCCTCAGATATTTCAGTTCACATTTATATGACAGCATTACGCAGCTGCTGCAGATTTGTCGGCTGCACATCCATGATGTGAATCTCGCGTTCCTCCACGTCCCAAAGGTGCTCTACTGAGATCTGGACACTGTGGAGGCCATTTGAGTTTAGTGAACTCTCCGTCATGTTCAAGATGATCAGAGCTTCGTGACATGGAGTGTTATCCTGCTGGAAGCAGCTATCACAAGATGGGAATACTGTGGTCATAAAGGGTTAGACGTGGTCAGCAGAAATACTCTGTGGCGTTTAAACGATGCTCAATTCTGAAGGGCCCAAAGTGTGGCCAGAAAATATCTCCACAACATAACACCACAACCAGCCTGAACTGTTGATACTAGGCAGAACGGATCCATGCTTTCGTGTTTTTTACCCCAAATTCCGACCCTAACATCCAAACGATGCAGCAGAAATCGAGACTCATCAAAGCAGGCAACCTTTTTCCAATCTCCTCTCGTCCAGTTTTGGTGAACCCGTGTGAATCATAGCCTGATTCTCCTGTTCTCAGCTGTGTGGCTTCTGCTGCTGGAGCTCATCTGCTTTAAGTTTCAGAGATGCTCTTCTGCAAACCTCGGTTGTAACGAGTGGATATTTGAGTTACCGTTGCCTTTCTATCAGCTCAAAGCAGTCTGGCCATTCTCCTCTGACCTCTGGCATCAACAAGGCATTTTCACTGAATATTGTGTCTTTTTTTTGGACTATTCTCTGTAAACCCTAGAGGTGGTTGTGTGTGAAAATCCTAGTAGATCATCAGTTCCCGACTGGCACCAACAATCATGCCACATTAAATCAACTTTTTACAATATGGCTCAAAAATTCCTCCTGCAGAATTGAATTGCAATTGAGCAAAGATGGCAGATTTAAAACTTCCTGGGAGTCCTGCTCCAGCTGAGCAGTTGAATAGGAATACTAGGAGATAACTCTCTCCAGGTATTATAGACCTGGCTTTGATGTAGCGTATAGTAGTGAGTCTTCAGTGTTGTTTTCATCATTGATCCCTCCTCACAGGGCACAGATTACAGCACCAAGGACAGGAGTCCCAACAAAAGCACATGGCAGACTGACAAAGAAGGAGAATCATGCACAGCTGAGACCACTTCAAACTCATCAACTCCAGTTTCAAATGAAGCATGGGTGGCTCAGCTTGGTGAATAACCTAAAGGGGTTATTGCCTATTGATGTGTCTTTCCCGACTCTGTAGCCAATGAGGAAGACTGAACTGGGGCCGCTGGCGCCGTGTGACCATTCTCAGAGTTTCTTCACAGCGCCAGCATTTCATAACTGATGTGGCAGAACAGCCAGAACATCTGCACTTTTGTATTCTGAAAGAAGTGTTTCCATATCATTTGTTTTGTGCAAAACCTAAGATCAGCTGTCTGTTGCTGTCTGAAAATGGTTGTCACAAATTTTTATCTTTTTCATCAAAAAATAAAACACAGAAAGGAAGAATGATGGTGCATATAGTGGCAGGTTGCAGTTTTAGTTATTTCTACAATATTTATAGAATTACTGAAACCGAGGCGTTCATGCCTAGATGATTAAAAGGACAAGATCATATGCTGTTGCTAATTTATTTTCAGGTCATTCGTCTTTACTGTGATGCATTTGGTCAGAAAGTGCCAAGCAGGCAGATGAAGATGGGTAATGAACAAGGCAAATTCAATCAGCCTTGAACTCACAGAATAACTAGAATTTATGGGCCAGCTTATATATTATGCGTCCTGATATCTGCAGATGATGATGATAAGTTACAGCCTCGGCCTTGAGCCATCCGGAGATCTTTCTCTATCCTTAGTGAATGCGGGGACTGCTAAAACCAACACACCACAAAAAAAAATAAAAATAAAAACAAAAATAATTCAAAGCTTGATATGCCATAAATAAGAGTCCTTTGAATTAATTTGACATTCTGACAATGCAAGTACACAAACACATGTTTGCTAACTCATTGTAAGTGCAGACCCTTTCACCCTTTCAAAAATGAACATTTCCTGATTATTTACTCACTCCCGGGTCATTCGAGATGTATAGGTCTTTCTTTCTTCAGCTGAAGAGAAATTATGGTTTTGGATGAAAATATTCCAGGATTTTTCTGCATCAAATGTAATAAAATTTTGTAATTTTAACGGTAAAGGACTGTAAAAATGCTACAGCAAAATACATTTTATTGGTTAATGATAAGTTCCCTTACAATATGTGGTCAAAACCTGTAATAAATTGAACTGTCATTTTAACAGTTAAATGTATGGTTTTTGGAAGTGGAAAAATAACAATCTTATACATTTACAGTGAACTTAAATTGACACTTCATATTTCATGTTTTTTTATTTAAATAATTATGTTCCTTCTTAGTTTTTTTCTTAACAGTTATGTACATTAGTGATTTATGATACATCTTATGTTGTTAAAGTAATGTTTTGTTGCATTATTTAGTGTCATGTGTGTTACGGTGATGGTGTTTAGTATTTGTGTGAATGATGCTATGTGTATATCAATCAATTTATCAATTTTTTGATAAAGCTCTTTCTGATTCTGATTCTGATAAATACTATATATTTAGTATTTACCTCTTCAGCATGTGGAAAAGGTAGTGATGATGAGTTGCTACCATTTTTTTTTCTTTGTTTGTACCCTTACATTTCTGGCAACCACAAGCTGCTATTTTTATTTATTTTTTTTACCATAAATTTCCCAATTTTTCCCCCCTTTTTTTTCTTCAGTGTGGACTATTTTTGACGGACTAAAATCCATATTCAGGCAGCTTCAAAGTAATCCACACAACCCCAGCCAACAAATAAGGGTCTTCTCTAGTGAAACAGTCAGTAATTTTCAGATTTTCAAAAGATAAATAAAAAAACTCACTCACTGTGCTTTTCGGAAGGAGGGGCTTTGTATAAATTGATTGATGCATTTTAGAAAGACTGGGCATAGAGGAGCTACAATAATGTAGAGTATGTGAAATGTGATGATGTGCTTTTTGAACAATAAAGCATGCTAACGTATTCCATTACACCCAATACACAAAACAAAGATCTTTAATAAAAGCATCATATGATGCCTTTTTTTTTTTTTTTTTAATCTGAGAGCAAAATTGCTTCCTTTGTACCACTTACCAAGGACATTAATGGGAAGATAGGACAGGTCATGTTTTAGTCGACCCAGCAGGGTGTCTTCCAAATTATTATTTCACTGTGGAGGCCATTTGAGTTTAGTGAACTCTCCGTCATGTTCAAGATGATCAGAGCTTCGTGACATGGAGTGTTATCCTGCTGGAAGCAGCTATCACAAGATGGGAATACTGTGGTCATAAAGGGTTAGACGTGGTCAGCAGAAATACTCTGTGGCGTTTAAACGATGCTCAATTCTGAAGGGCCCAAAGTGTGGCCAGAAAATATCTCCACAACATAACACCACAACCAGCCTGAACTGTTGATACTAGGCAGAACGGATCCATGCTTTCGTGTTTTTTACCCCAAATTCCGACCCTAACATCCAAACGATGCAGCAGAAATCGAGACTCATCAAAGCAGGCAACCTTTTTCCAATCTCCTCTCGTCCAGTTTTGGTGAACCCGTGTGAATCATAGCCTGATTCTCCTGTTCTCAGCTGTGTGGCTTCTGCTGCTGGAGCTCATCTGCTTTAAGTTTCAGAGATGCTCTTCTGCAAACCTCGGTTGTAACGAGTGGATATTTGAGTTACCGTTGCCTTTCTATCAGCTCAAAGCAGTCTGGCCATTCTCCTCTGACCTCTGGCATCAACAAGGCATTTTCACTGAATATTGTGTCTTTTTTTTGGACTATTCTCTGTAAACCCTAGAGGTGGTTGTGTGTGAAAATCCTAGTAGATCATCAGTTCCCGACTGGCACCAACAATCATGCCACATTAAATCAACTTTTTACAATATGGCTCAAAAATTCCTCCTGCAGAATTGAATTGCAATTGAGCAAAGATGGCAGATTTAAAACTTCCTGGGAGTCCTGCTCCAGCTGAGCAGTTGAATAGGAATACTAGGAGATAACTCTCTCCAGGTATTATAGACCTGGCTTTGATGTAGCGTATAGTAGTGAGTCTTCAGTGTTGTTTTCATCATTGATCCCTCCTCACAGGGCACAGATTACAGCACCAAGGACAGGAGTCCCAACAAAAGCACATGGCAGACTGACAAAGAAGGAGAATCATGCACAGCTGAGACCACTTCAAACTCATCAACTCCAGTTTCAAATGAAGCATGGGTGGCTCAGCTTGGTGAATAACCTAAAGGGGTTATTGCCTATTGATGTGTCTTTCCCGACTCTGTAGCCAATGAGGAAGACTGAACTGGGGCCGCTGGCGCCGTGTGACCATTCTCAGAGTTTCTTCACAGCGCCAGCATTTCATAACTGATGTGGCAGAACAGCCAGAACATCTGCACTTTTGTATTCTGAAAGAAGTGTTTCCATATCATTTGTTTTGTGCAAAACCTAAGATCAGCTGTCTGTTGCTGTCTGAAAATGGTTGTCACAAATTTTTATCTTTTTCATCAAAAAATAAAACACAGAAAGGAAGAATGATGGTGCATATAGTGGCAGGTTGCAGTTTTAGTTATTTCTACAATATTTATAGAATTACTGAAACCGAGGCGTTCATGCCTAGATGATTAAAAGGACAAGATCATATGCTGTTGCTAATTTATTTTCAGGTCATTCGTCTTTACTGTGATGCATTTGGTCAGAAAGTGCCAAGCAGGCAGATGAAGATGGGTAATGAACAAGGCAAATTCAATCAGCCTTGAACTCACAGAATAACTAGAATTTATGGGCCAGCTTATATATTATGCGTCCTGATATCTGCAGATGATGATGATAAGTTACAGCCTCGGCCTTGAGCCATCCGGAGATCTTTCTCTATCCTTAGTGAATGCGGGGACTGCTAAAACCAACACACCACAAAAAAAAATAAAAATAAAAACAAAAATAATTCAAAGCTTGATATGCCATAAATAAGAGTCCTTTGAATTAATTTGACATTCTGACAATGCAAGTACACAAACACATGTTTGCTAACTCATTGTAAGTGCAGACCCTTTCACCCTTTCAAAAATGAACATTTCCTGATTATTTACTCACTCCCGGGTCATTCGAGATGTATAGGTCTTTCTTTCTTCAGCTGAAGAGAAATTATGGTTTTGGACGAAAATATTCCAGGATTTTTCTGCATCAGATGCAAGTGAGCGGTGCTCACTGTGCACTGTAATAAAATTTTGTAATTTTAACGGTAAAGGACTGTAAAAATGCTACAGCAAAATACATTTTATTGGTTAATGATAAGTTCCCTTACAATATGTGGTCAAAACCTGTAATAAATTGAACTGTCATTTTAACAGTTAAATGTATGGTTTTTGGAAGTGGAAAAATAACAATCTTATACATTTACAGTGAACTTAAATTGACACTTCATATTTCATGTTTTTTTATTTAAATAATTATGTTCCTTCTTAGTTTTTTTCTTAACAGTTATGTACATTAGTGATTTATGATACATCTTATGTTGTTAAAGTAATGTTTTGTTGCATTATTTAGTGTCATGTGTGTTACGGTGATGGTGTTTAGTATTTGTGTGAATGATGCTATGTGTATATCAATCAATTTATCAATTTTTTGATAAAGCTCTTTCTGATTCTGATTCTGATAAATACTATATATTTAGTATTTACCTCTTCAGCATGTGGAAAAGGTAGTGATGATGAGTTGCTACCATTTTTTTTTCTTTGTTTGTACCCTTACATTTCTGGCAACCACAAGCTGCTATTTTTATTTATTTTTTTTACCATAAATTTCCCAATTTTTCCCCCCTTTTTTTTCTTCAGTGTGGACTATTTTTGACGGACTAAAATCCATATTCAGGCAGCTTCAAAGTAATCCACACAACCCCAGCCAACAAATAAGGGTCTTCTCTAGTGAAACAGTCAGTAATTTTCAGATTTTCAAAAGATAAATAAAAAAACTCACTCACTGTGCTTTTCGGAAGGAGGGGCTTTGTATAAATTGATTGATGCATTTTAGAAAGACTGGGCATAGAGGAGCTACAATAATGTAGAGTATGTGAAATGTGATGATGTGCTTTTTGAACAATAAAGCATGCTAATGTATTCCATTACACCCAATACACAAAACAAAGATCTTTAATAAAAGCATCATATGATGCCTTTTTTTTTTTTTTTTTAATCTGAGAGATTTCTGTCCCTTCATTGAAAATTTGTTCACCCAAAACTCTTATGCTTCAAAATGTTCGTAAAGAAATCAGTATTTATATGTCAATAAAAGCCTAAATTAAATCTGTTCATCATATAACATAATTGTGTCTCTTCAGAAGACTTGGATTAAAAGGCTCAATTCATATGGATTTATTTTTTGATCTGTTTTGAAGCATAAGAGTTTTGGGTGAACAAACTTTCAGTGGAGGGACAGAAATCTCTCAGATTTGATGACAAATATCGTTCTCGGTTACTAACGTAGCCTCGGTTCCCTGAGATACGGGAACGAGTACTGCGTCTACTAAGACGCTATGGGGAAAACTCCTTTTTCTCCGATGACTGAAGCCTTTTTCAATAACGCAGTGTAACTGCACGGCCATTGGTTCATGCAGTGAATTAAAAACGAACCAATGGCGGCAAAGCCCGCTCGAGGCCACCAGAATGGGCGGAGCCATCTGACTATGTAAGCGGGCATTTAGCCATAGGATTCTCAGTTTACTTCGACTTCTACTGTGTCTGCTTAGACGCTTTGGGGAACCAGTACAATCCCGCCATGCTATACTAGAGGAACTTGCCTTAAGCATCAAAGGGGGCCCAGAGGGACCAAGTATTTGCAGGGAAACCCGCAGGAGGCAATAGGGCCAAACTCACAGAGGTCGGCCCAACCTAGAGTAATCGTTCCAAGAGAGTTTTGTACAGCCTCGGAACTCAGTGAGGGCCGAGAGCATACAGGAAAGAAGGCAAACACCAAAAGAACTGGTTTTGTCATATGACAGAGTGCCCGTTTATGCAGAAAGGACCCGAGCCTGAAGGCCAGGACGTCCAGATTATAAAACCTGGTAAATATGGACGGTGAGGCCCAGCCGGCCGCTGCACAAATCTCTGCAATGGAAACACCGCAAGACCAAGCCCAGGAAGAGGCGACGCCTCTAGTTGAGTGGGCTCTTACTCCCATGGGGCAATGTAGGCCCAAAGAAGAGTACGCTAGCATAATAGCATCAATTATTTATTTGGAAAGTCTCTGCTTCATGACCGGAACCCCTTGGTGCAGCCCCCGAAGCATACAAAGAGCTGTTACGACTGCCTGCACGGGGCGGAACGCTCAACATAAACTCTCAACGTAGATTAAATAAATTCAACTCTTGGTCTTGCTCTGAAGGAGGAAGCGCCGGTAGAGTCATTACCTGTGCTCTGAACAGAGTAGAGAGCACTTTAGGTATGTAACCATACCTCAGGCCTGGTCCACCTTGATACGAAGGTATCTGAGACGCCAGGCGTGGAACGGAACTCGTGGTTAGAGCTCCGCTGCTGAGACATTGGTTCGTTTTTAATTCACTGCACAAACCAATGGCCATTCAGTTACACTGCGTTATTGAAAAAGGCTTCAGTCATCGGAGAAAAATGAGTTTTCCCCATAGCGTCTTAGCAGACGCAGTACGATTGAAAGAATCGATAGGGAACTTAGTTTGTGTTCCACAGATGAACAAATTTATTATGGGGTTTGAATGACATGAGGGGGAGTAATTGATGAAATGCAATTGATTAAAATGTGGTTGTCACTCCTGAAACTTTACAGTTTATTTGTGGCCAATGATAAATCAAATGCAGGTGTGTTCCTTGCCAATTGCTCATTTGCACTGATTGGCTTTTTACTTTCTTTTTTTCCCTTTATATTTTGTAGTGTTGATTTATTATACATTGCTATTATACATTGCTGCCTATGCACAAATGCATGCTTAAAACTGATATTTAGAGGAACAGGATCACTGTGATTACTCTGACATCTCTAATTTTTCTTCAAACCCATGACATCTCATTTTTATATCCAGGAGTGAATTGTGCTTGAAATAGATGAGGTAAGCCTCAGGGAGCACAGATAAATAACTCTCTGCTCACAGGCAAAAAGGTCATTCCATAAGAACTGCCACAAACACTTTGAAATGTCAATGCGAACATGAGGTGTCCTTCAGCTTCCACATCTCTAGTCGTCTGCATCAGAGTGAAGAAGAAAATAAGATAATCAAATGCTTAAAAACTTGACAGTGAAGACATTCAGATGTATGACGGAGTTTCAGTGCCACATGAAATAAAAGATAAATCTAAGATTACGAGATTAAAGTCATGATATTTTGAGAATGAAGCCGTTGCATTATGAGATTACGGTAAATAAAACAGCTTGTTAATAGTCATGTAATCTTATTTACCTCAGAAAATGCAATGATATAACTTAAATTAACATTTTTACAGAACATTTTTGTTACTGTTTTTAATCTTAAATATATGTGAAGAATGAAGAATGACGCCACAGACTGTTTTTGCAGAGTACAGTACGTGGTGTAATTTTCACATTAGTTAACTTTATTCATGCTTTATACTTCTTTATTCTCAAAATATTATGACGATTACAATTCCGAAGTATTGCTGCAACTTTATTCTCAAAATACGACTTTATTTTCCAAATTTTACAACTTTAATCTTATAATGCTACGATTTTATTCTCATAATATTAGTTTTTCACCCTCAAAATATTACAACTTTAATATCATATTGCTATTACTTTATTCTCATAATTGTGACATTATTCTCAAAATACTACGACTTTAATCTCATAATGATACAACATTATTCTCCAAATATTCCGACTTTATTCTCAACAGGTCACGACTTTAATCTCATATTGCTATGACTTTATTCTCGTAATTTTAACTTTATTTTCAAAATACTACGACTTTAATCTCATAATGATACAACAATATTCTCCAAATATTCCGACTTTATTCTCAACAGGTCACGACTTTAATATCATGTTGCTATTACTTTATTCTCATAATTGTGACGTTATTTTCAAAATACTACGACTTTAATCTCATAATGATACAACATTATTCTCCAAATATTCCGACTTTATTCTCAACAGGTCACGACTTTAATCTCATATTGCTATGACTTTATTCTCGTAATTTTGACTTTATTTTCAAAATACTACGATTTTAATCTCGTAATTTATTCTCCAAATATTATGAGTTTTAACTGAGTTTATGACTTTAATCTCAAAATGCTAAGACTTTATTCTCATAATTTTGTCTTTATTCTCAAAATATTATGACTCTAATCTCGTAATCTTGGATTTATTTATTTATTTATTTTTACGTGGCACTAAAATGCTGTCATACAGATTATTTACAGAATAAAAGCAAAAAGTGTAGATATTTGATTTGGGCCAGTTTGGACCAGTGGTAGAACAACTTGTCCACTGTTGAAGACGCTTGAGAAACTTCTTAACTGGAGCTTGCCAGTTTAGTGCATACTCTATATAGCCTGCCTTCATAATTATGACAATGAGGTTGAACCTCAGTGAGAAAGACTTATCTTTGTTTCGCAAGGAGAAAAAGGTTAGAGGTTGGAGGCTTATTAAAACTTCTACTAATGGAAGTCTTAACAGAATCTATAATTTCCAGTGCAATTAACTTGTGATTAATGCTGTGAGCTTCTGAAAGTGGTTGTCAGTCATTCGCACAACACAATAATCAATGTTCTGCCCAAACAATCAAGCCACATTGAATTGGGCTGTTAATCATGGAGGGAGATCGCTGGGGAACGTAATTACATTATGTTTATTACTGATGTGCTACATCTTTTAGTCGGTTGGGTGGAGTGATTAAGTGAGACGTTGCTTTGATGCTGGTTACTGTTTGGCGTTCTGACAGTTTGAGATCATGTTGTCTCTTGTAAACTACAAGGGAACAAACTTTATAAAACAGTGACTGCTACTGTTAGAAGTCGCTGTCAATGTCCTTCTCGTTTTAATTAATCTGAGGGAATCTTTTTTGAAGACATCCTTCATTGTGTTTCACAGTGTCGCGTAACAAATTTTGAATATTATAAAATTAACAAGTTTGGGGTATTTGTTTGGTATGACACTTCATATACTGCAAACTAATTGGAAATATATTATTTTTTTATTTTTTGCAAGCATCACTTGCTGTTGCTCATATAGGGTGATGGAATCTCATTATAAGTGTTAAGTAACTACTAACTAACTTACCAATGAGAACATAATAGGAACCAACCAAATGGATGGATGGGTTGATGGATTGATTGATTGATTGATTGATTGATTGATGGATTGATGGATGGATGGATGGATGGATGGATGTGGAAAGTGTTGCACAAGCAAGCACAAGGTCAACAGTGTTTATGCATCTGTAATTGCATTTAGTTAGTTTAAATGTAAGTAATTTGTAATTACACAGTAAGTACATTCTATCAAATGCTTATTTTGTATAACGCATAATAATAAAAAATGCATAATATGAAATAGGCCTATGATCACTTATGATGAATTCAGTCAATGCATTCATTTGATAAATAGTTCAATTGTTAGACAGCCCTATTATTTTTCTTAATGTTTTATAAGAAACTTGGCCACACTTAATTTTAAGGTCCAATTCTCACTATTAACAATGACTTTTGCCTCAGTAAACTCTTAATTTGCTGTTTAAGAAATGTTAGAATAAGGTAGTTGTTAAGTTTAGGTATGAGGTAGATTAAGAGATCTAAAATATGATCATGCAGAATAAGGCATTAATATGTGTTTTATAAATACTAATAAATAGCCAATAGGCTAGTAATATGCATGCTATTAAGCGACTAGTTAATAGTGAGAATAAGTTCCTAAACTAAAGTGTTAACAAAAGCTTATTTTTATAACCATTTCTATTTATTTTCTGCTGATAAGTCTGGTTTTATATCCCCAACATTAGCAAACACAGTTATGAATATTAAAGTTGTCAGTCGGTCTACAGTGCAAATCCACTGGAGCAGCTCATATTCTCGAGGTGAGGAAAATTTTGTAGCTGCATTGCAGATATGAAATTCATATTCTAGAGCTGCCTCTTGTTCTGCTCTCCAGAGACTATCAAATATATCAGATGTCTCTCCCAGTGAAGGTCCTGTCACATGATTCAGGGCGTCAGAGCTTCAACACACCTTTTCACAAAAGCGTCATGTGCCGCTTTGACCTCCACATAAAAAAGCGTTGCAGATAGCATGACGAAATTGCTTTAGGTATCAAGGAAGCGGATGGTGAACACTTTGAACAGTCAAAATAGTGCATGGAAATGAGAGGGTGTATCTGTATTTGTGTTTAGAGAAGAAAAAAAAATCCTTTCTGGTGCTGTGATACAGACCAGAAAGAAAAAAAAAAAGACTCATTGATTATTTTTTCTCAAATGTTAAAATATTCTTTCGATGTTAGACTGTGTTGTAGTCGATCTCGATGCACTTGCATGTGCACCGAAACGACCTTTCTTCCATCTTGTTTATATTTTTGCACCAGCAACTTCCACATAATATGACATCATGAGGTTTGTCTGGTATTCATTGGTTATGCTTTGAAAGGCCAGTGGCACACTCGGCCAGGGCTGCGTTTCCCAAAAGCTTCGTAAGCCTATGAAGTTCGTAAAAACAATCGTACGACTGATCTTAATATTACGGCCTGTTTCCCAAAAGCATCGTAACTTAAGTAGCACTTGAAACTCATCGCAGATCTATGAGTGCATGCTCTGGAGTAATCATAAAGCCCTAAGTGCATCGTAAGAAGACAGATTTATGCGGTCACCTGCAGGACAATCGGTAGATTACACCTTTAACTTCATTCAAGTGCAATGTGATTATAATATAGCCTAAAGTTTTGATTGTACTTTATTGTAAACTTTATTACTCGTTTTTTATAAATTTATAAATGAAATAATTAAAAAGGGCAGAAAAAATAGAAATACACATCTAAATTAAATGACTGAACTAAAAAATGAATAAAAGAAGTAATTTAAATATGCTTCAAAGACTGGGGGAAAAAAATCTGTCAATGACTTACTGACGTGCACGAAATCCAATGTATTGGACCCGGAAATAACGTCTCTATATAGATATTATATACTATAATATATATTTTGATATAAAGTATATTATAGGCCATATTATTATGTAAAATATAATTTAATATAATATAATATAATATAATAGTTATTATATCCAAGTTGTCTGGAACGCAGCATTAGGTTAACATTTCAATAAACGAGCGTGTACTACAATTACGAGCCATTCTATGAGGTGACATTTCAGCACTTGACAAACGGATAGCGACTCCTAAGTAGCACTTAAAGCACGGCTACGTGCGATTGCGTTAAGTGCATTTTTGGGAAACGCACGTGGAACAATAATGAACGATCGTAAAATGACTCGTAGAAAACGCTCTTAAGTGCTAAGATCAATCGTTATCGAGAAACGCAGCCCAGAATGTTTAAACTTGCAATGGTTGACCTGTGTGCAATGTATGGGTGTAACGCTATAGCTTGACGCTTTGCTGCATAGAGTGAAATGCATTAGGGAATAATGAAGAGCATCACGTGAAAGGGCCTGTGTTTGGAAATATGTGATGATCACATCACAAAAAACAACATGGGGCAAAATGACATTTTCAGACCTGAAAGAGCATTGCATTTGAAAACCTCTTCATGGAAAAGTAAAGCATATTCTGGACATCTTTCATTTTTGTTGGTTTGTGAGCCACAGTCTTAGTACTTGTGTGTTCATCAGTGTTAGAGCAGCTAGTTCTAATAAATACACTGTTTAAATTCCATTGAAGGCATCCGAACTATACTATAAATGAATAATGGGTTACATTTTATTTTAAGGTGTCCCTGTTACAGTGTAATTATACATTTACGAACTGAGTAATATTAATTAACTGCATGTACTAACTTTATGGTTATAGGGTTAGGATTAGGCTTTCTTAGGGTTACTTGCATGTAATTATGCATAATTTATTGTTATTATAATAGTAAGTACATTTAATGTATGTAACAAGGACGCCACAAAATAAAGTGTTACGGAATAATGTATTTTTTGTTCATTTAATATTTTGGTAACATTTTATTTTACAGTGTCCTCGTTGCAAGTGTTACATGCACTTACTATAATAATAACTTACAGTAAATTATGCATAATTACATGCAGCTAACCCTAAATCAAACCAGTACATACATGTACTTTTCACTGTAAAAAATAATTTGTTGAGTCAGCTTAAAATAATTTGTTACCCAGCTGACTTAAAATTTACAACTTAGATATTTTAGTTGACTAAACAAAAGTTTTAAGGCAGCGGGCTAACAAATTATTTTAAGTTTTTAGAGTGAAACTTTTATAATAACAATGAATTATGCATAATTACATGCAAGTAACCCTAAGATGAACCCTAACCCTAACCATATAGTAAGTACATCTAGTTAATTAATATTACTCAGTACTTAAATGTATAATTACACTGTAACCACAATTTATTTTACAGTACTGTTCTGCATGTTCATACTATGTACTTATTATAGTAATAATAACTGGGTAATAGCTAGGTACTAACCCCGTACCAACCCTCAACCAATGTAGTTACCTTATATCACCCAATAGTTTCATATGCCAGTACACTATAAGTGCACATACTGTAAAATAAAGCGCTACCCAAACTCTAATCCTTGCCCTATAGTAAGTACATGTTGTTAATTAATATTAATCAGTAGTTAAATGTGCACAGTAACCAGCATTTTACTTGTTTCATTCAGGATATTTCTAAGTGTAAACTATTTATGTGCATTGTGCAATGTTTAATATTTCAAACAGCAGTATGGTACATACTTGACCTCATTATGTTGCGTGTTTAATTCATGGCTGATAAAATGTATAGCTTGAATGCACAAGTCGCTTTCAATAAAAGTATTTCCAAGTGAAAATAAACCCATTAACCCAATTTTGCATAAACACGTCTAAAGTGACAGCCTGATCAAATAATGAGCCAGAAGGACAAAAAAAAAAATGTGTTAGAAAATGTGCACGATATGTGAAACTGGAAGGACGAGTTCAGCGTTCCATGCAGTGCACTCTGGTTGTATACTGCGCATGTGGGCGAATGGTGAGTCATAGGTCATTTGAGTATTTCATGCATACATGCAATTTCGTTTTGTGCACAGCATACTTACTATACAGCAGAAATACTTGGTAGGATTGTGAACACAGCCTGAGAGTCACTCGCTGTGTGCAGTTTGTGAAGGCTATGAACACATTATCCACACAGCAGATTCACTCACACCAGAGCAAAGCTGAAGAGAGCACACCTGCATGCGGCTTCAGATAAGACTCACATATGAAATCGCAATACTGCAGTCATTAAGCACCAGTGGCATCCTATGGTTCTTATTTCCTTTCTTCTTCTTCTCTCTCTCTCTTTCTCTCTCTCTCTCTCTCTCTGGTGTGTATGAATTGGTAACTGAAGACAAGCACTTTTTCAAACTCAAGTCTTGATTAATGGCTGTAAATTTCATTTAAAAATTCCTACCCGGTCTCATGGCAAAAACGTACCTGGGGGCACTTTTTCGCGAGACACAAAATATGTACCAATAAGTACATATCACTGCAGTTTCCAAAATAAATGAACACTAGAGGCAGTAAAACTCCGACACCTTTTATTCCTTTTCACACAAAGTATGATTTACAGAGTTTCGATTATTAATAAAGCATAATTTTCGCACAATTACTTGAAGAGTATTATGTTGTGACTTCAAAACAATTTTAATATGCTGGGAGATTTGAAAACTGATGCTTTTGAATGTTAGCATCACACATATCCAGCTTCATATCTATGGGTTTTCATAGACAGTAGGTTTGTTCGTAGCTCACGCAGTACAGAGATGTACTTGAGAGGTGAAGAGCTCTACGAATCCCGTGTAACTACAGACAAAACAGTTCAAATCTGCATATAAGGAAGTTCAAATGGCACGGTTGCATCAAAAAAATGGTTTTTATATCAGTTGTACATTTGTTAACACTATCGGGTAGGTTTAGGGTTTGGTTTGGTGTAGGGCATATTTCCAACACGTGTCCTCCAACCAATTCGCCCGCATAGGTCGTTTGTCCAAATCCCTGAAATACGACCCATCAGAGCTTATACTACAATTGTGCCCCTATCGGCAACAGGACACTTTCACATTAATGCTTTGTACTCTTTTATCTGCATCATAGTTTGGGTTTCGTATAGCTCAGTTGGTAGAGCATCGCGTTATATGACAATATGCAATCATGTGATCATGGGATCGGTCCCAGAGAACACACGTGCTCATAAAATGTATATGCACAGTAAATCACGATTTTGCATGATTTCTGTGAGGGTATTTTTAGGGGCGGGATTAGGTGTGGTCATTCGTATGAATTCGTATGAATTAGCCACCTAGTAAAATATGCACAAATTGCCGTGAGATCGGGTTAGCCATGTAAAGAGTCCACAAATTGCATTTAAATAAACACGCATTTTGATTGGTAATGACATTCATACGTCATTTCATGACGACAGACGACACATGACACTGTCATTATTTTTATGCCTGCTAGAGGGCACTAAACTTTAAAAAGTAAATATAGGTCGTAATAAGGTGCTTGCACAAATGACCTATAGGGTCGTTTTTTGTTGGAGGACAGTCTGTTCCGACACGATAGAGCATTAACTTTTAGCAACAGTCTCCGGATATTTGAATTCTGAACCGCCGCAATAAAAAATAAGAGCAACGCAATAAAAACACAGCAGTACATACCTATATCAACGTAATAAAAACGTGCCAGGGTTCACATATTGAACCCATGTTTTAGCGCCACTCAGTGAACATTTCTCTTTGAAACTGCCGCGAAACGTGCAGGAAGGTACGTAAAAACGGTGTTGCAGAAAAGTACCCAGAGGTACGTATTTTTATGAGACTTGGTTGAAAAATTCATATATAAGGACAATTTGCATCCATCCATTCATGAATTAATTCTCCAAACCGCTTGTCCTACCCAGCTAACAAAAATACATTTCAAGAACGTTTTGCTAACGTTTCCTTTTAAATTGTGGAAAATTAACTTTGACTGGAACATACTTTGCTATTCCGTTAACTCTTTCGCCGTCATTGACAGAATTTTCCAGCTTTTTGTGTTTTCACTATTATACTGTAGGAGGCGCTATTACTCATCTTCTGAAAGCATCTTCTGAGTATTGAATGTCTGGATCAAAACACAGGCAAAGAAGAAGCTGAAACAAGCGAACGATCGTGTATGTAAGCAGATGCATATGAAAAATAACATGATCATCAAGCAATAAAAAGTATATAAATCAAAACTGCCTAATGTTGTCGATCCAGAAAGTGGTATACGACTGTAGAAGCTTTGGATGTGTTGATGGAAGCAATCTATTCCTTCCATGTTTTGATCATCGATCTGAAACCAATCCTGATGTAGTCTTTTACAAAAGCGCAATTTTTTTTCAGCTTTTTAAACAAATTCTGGCAGGGATAAAGTTAACAGGCTTTTACATGCTATTTTCTTTTGGGTATGAAAATGTCATTTTGGCCTATGTTGTTTTTTTGTGCTTTGATCACCACATGTTTACAAACATTAAGCTCTTCATCATTCCCTAATGCATTACATTTTATGCAGCAAAGCATCAAGGTATAAGCGTTACACCCAAAGCTGCATTGCACGCAGGTCAGCATATTTTTTTGTAGCTAACAAAGATATGTTCTAAGAATTGAAGTTAAGTTGGGAAAAATTATGAAAATTTTATTTCTGAATGTTCTCTGAACAGTCAAAAATTACAGTTTCCTATGAGTTCTAAGAAATACGTTTGCCTTCAAACAATGAGGTTATATAATAACAGCAGCTTTAATGTGGTCTGATTAATAAATAATTGAACATCCACGTCATCCAGCTTGTCTTCCTGCCTATGGCCCGAGGCGCTGGGAAGTTAGAGTTAGATGGAGTTGAAGAAGATAGAGTTGCATCCATATTCACTCAGCCCTGCAAAAGTCTTCAAAAAGTGTATAGTCTTTATTTACAGAACATGTTCTTTATTGAAGATGCATTTGGTGTCAAATTTGTAGGGAATTTAAAATAAATAAATAAAAATGAAATAAATTGTGGTGTGCGTTTATTGAGCAACCCTAGTAATGCTCTTGCAACCACTCAGAAAACCCTAACAAGCACATAGAAGCGTGCAGAAAACCACTCAGGGCACCGTGCAGTTTAGTTCATGAAAAGAACAGCCAGCATTGCAAAATCTTCATTTGTTTTATGTTTCGGCATATTGCTATACTTTGCTAATGTGATCAAGATGACAGTGCAATCTTTCCCAAATCATCACAGCGCACTCAATTATTACATTCATCGGCCCTAATATTGCTCAAATGAGGGAAAACATGAAAAAATAAAGCAGCTGATAGTGCTTATCGGGCGTTGTAGGCAGTGAAGCAGTGGGAACAGTGTGGGTGGTGACCTTGCGCAAAGATGATCTGTGCATATGGTTGTGTTTGTGGAAAGAGTTGGGAAGTGAGAGTGAGGGCAATTCTGCTCTTTTTTGTTCCAGCAGGGGGTAGTATGGTTCTCTCGAAACACATATTCGTATAACACACTTGCCCAGCTGTGCCCATGGAAAATATTATGGATTTTGCCAAGCACAAATGAACCTTACAGAACCAATTCACAGCTGTGATGGGCCGTGGCATGGAGTCTCAATCCTCTCCGTCTGCTCAGTGACCACTCCAACTGAACTCTTTCCCAATCAGATGTAAATAAGAGACCACGGTTCAGAAAACACAGACGTCATTGTTGCGTATCATCTAGCAGAATGAGACACGTGTCATAGAGTGTGTCATTTTTTTCAATGCCAATACTTTGTCCTATCCCAGTTTTGGAATCAGCTGTAAGTTAGCCATTTCTAAGTTGATTTTCTTGAAAAGTTTTTTACAATGCTCTGTTTGTATATGATCAAACTTAACAACTCAACACAACAACATACAGGCTCAACCAATGGTGTGAGTTTGGGGGCGGGGCTAACTGATAATGTTCAATCGGCTCCTGCTGGTAGATGTTGGATTACACCATTCTGGGGGCAAATACTTTTTCCATTGACAGTCATTTAAAAGTACTCAAGAATTCTAGCCATGCCAAAGGCCACGGATTTGATTCCAGGCAATGCATGAACAATATGTAATGCAGTTGAAGTCGATTAGTCGATTTGTCAAATGTATAATATAATATAATATAATATAATATAATATAATAATAAATTATCGACCTCAGTTCATCTTGTTTTGCCTTTCCCAATTCTCATTACATAAAATTGAAACTGGAGCATTGAAAACACTCTTCAGTCCAAACCAGTGCCTACAAATACATTTGAAACACATGGACCCCGGATGAGAAAGTCTAAGCATTTCTGACGCAGATGGAAAATTTCAGGCCATGCCAATCACATTTCATCTAACCCACTTGAGGAAGCGGGCTTCAATCACCTGTCTCTCAGAGTGCACGCTCGCTCTTTTTTTGGAAAGAGTCATATAACTCAGTATTCTGCTTTGCACATTATGACACAGTGCAGCAATTGCACACACATTTGACAGTGTCTGAATATCTCATCATGGAAGGATTGCACCTATAGAAATGAAACCCACTTGCATTAATGGCTAGACACCATTTTGCTCTAAGCCTCTGAGAGACATAATACGGCCATTAGCAGAATGTATAAGCTCCTCAATGTTATCAACACAAGTTTCCTACTTAACTGATGTTAATGTGATTTATGGAGGGATGTGTAGAGCTGCTCTAGATTCACCAACAGAAATGGGATTCTGTGAGTGTGGCACATGTGTGCATATATTTGTGAGCATAGGCATTATTTTAGCACTATTATATTATTTGTTATATGTGATAACATATTTATTTTGTCTTTTATTAAGGATCACCAGTCCCAAGAGCACCATGTTATGATATAAAGATACATTAGCATATATTATACTGTATTATTCACTAAGCACCCCAAGTCCAACTTGACCAGACCCTATTGCCACTGGCATGGTGCTGTGTCATGCATGCTAAAAGGAACTCATTGTCATTCTTTTCAGCACAAACACGCTTATACATAATGTGCCGTATTCACAAAAGTCGTAGCTATTTGTGCTGCGCACAGGGACGCTCCAGGCAAAACACTACCGTGCCGCCCCCACTTCACACTCACAATTAAACATAATCTTTAAGGTGCACATGGAAGACTGGATATTTAGTTTATAGATTCAATTGCACTATAATAAAAGCATCCCCAAGCATGTTTTCTCTTTTTTTTTTTCCTATGGTAATATATGCGAGATGTCGTCAGACACGTTTTTGTACGCCTTTTAATTGACAGGAAATAATCGACCCCGATAATCGGCTGTTTTTATACAATCGGCCAATAGTGCAAATAATGTATTTTACTGGCCAATACCAGTTTTTGGCCGATACATCAGTGTATCTCTAGTTTTTATTGTAGAGTAACCTCTTATATGTGTACATTTCAAGGACATTTTTTCCCATGCCATGAGTATTTTAAAGGTGAAGTTTTCTGAAATACAAAAATGGTGCTAATGGTGCTATTTGGCCCCCAGGGACATTAATCATCAGATCTACTCTATACGTTCTGCGACCAACTATGGAGTCACTAGAATGACATAAAGCCTACCCAAAGTAATCTTCAACAGGTTTAATATTCGCCCCCAGGCAAAAGTTACAGCCTTGTTAGGCCATCCATGCATAATGTCCTTGTTAACCAATGGTCACAGTTCGTTCGCTGTTGCTGATCCTATTAAAAAAGTTTCTGCGGTCGTTTGCTGAGATGCTCCGAGCATGTGGCTTGTTATTTTCCAGAAGTGGGACACACGACAGTAACCTGCTTGACAACCAGTGTGCTGCATCCAGGCGAGTTTGATTCTACCAGACTGTGTCCTGATGAGTAACACTTGAAAAACAAGCCCTCCTCTGAACCATTATATTCGCAAGCTTGAATTATTCATCGTTAATATCCGTCGTGTTTCGGCGGTTTGTGAAACGATTGTTATTTTGGGAGGGACCGCTGGGTTTTGCACCACAGAAGTAGTGATGTGAATGTGCTCTCCCTGAGCGATCCCTCTAAAACATTAAAATATGTAAAGCATCACTCAAATGCTGTATGGGCTACTCTCCATTGCAAACCTAAATGACTTGGGAGTTTGTTTCGTAACACTACCACTGAGAAGAGATTATTAGAAAGCAAATTAGATTTTAAATGAAATACGGCCGTGTGTCTTCTAAAGAGTTTCATTGTCTCGTTCATTCCATTACAGTGAAATAATTCTCTGGGGTTTTGAAGGGCTAATGAAGGCATCATGCTACTATATTCATGTCAGCGTATTTGGCTGTTTGCAAAAAAAAAGACTAGACTGATTTAATCATGCTATGATCATTAGGGCAGAGACATATAACAGTTTTATCGCAATTACTATTTTTTCATTGAGATTTCATTTGAGTTGTTTTTACTATAGACACGAGCCATCCTCAAAATGAAAATATGTTGTTGGATATAATATGTCCTATTACTATGCAAACTGATCAGACTGGTGGATGATTAAGCCGTGGAAATATATATATACAAACTATTTTTCGTCAGCGATATAAATATGTTTAATTTGAAAAAGGTTAATAGTAAATAAGCCACAATTAGACAATCTTTGAATAAAACAATAATAAAAATAAGAAATATTTATTTGCAACAACTGATGGAGTGCTGAATGCTGTACGCACACGCAACGTTGTCAAGGTAACATGAATTGTAAGTGGATTAGTTTTGTTTTTGATGGCAATGCACCACCGAATACACCTAAATCCGTTTATGTCTGCGCAAATCATTTTACTCCAGTCTGCTTTCTGAATGAGGGACAAGTCAAGGCAGGTTTTGCTAAAAAGTTCAAACTCAAGGATGGATCAGTACCCACTGTTCGTGATCCCGCTGCACCTCCAGAAGAATTAAATCACACACTTCATATTTTTTATGATTATTTGCAAACCGTCTTTCCTCTTACATGGAAGAGAGGGGCGGGGTGAGGAGAGCTCATTAGTATTTAAAGGGACATGCACCAAAACAGGTTGCTGTGAACAGAGCTGTTTTTGACAGGGTAAAAATGGTGTTGTTTTACACTACCATTGAGGAATTTTAACCAAAGTATGTTACAGACATTTCTTGACGACCCTTATGAATCATAACAACCTGTGGAAAATGGGCATCCGATGTCCCCTTTAAATTCATAAATTATAGTAATGTATAGTCATGAATTTCAGTTTATCTTGTTAATTAAACTTCTACTGAAATATGATACATAAATAATAATGAAATAATGTATGTTAAATATGTAATCTGTCTTAAAATGACTGTCAACAACATCATACACTGCAAAAAGTAGTAACCTGGAATTGTTACTTTAATTTAGACCACCAAAACTAACTCATGTAGGAATACCACTTTAATGTATTTAGGTTTATTCTGTGATATGAATTAATATTTTTGACTTGAATAAATCCAGTTAATTTAGATGTTACTATTTTAGGTTACTTTTTTCAGTGCATGTCTAAATTATCAAACATTGTTATTGTCACTGTATTTGTTATTGATCTTCTGCTGGTCTCTTTCTGGTTGAAGGGTTCTGTAAATATTTAGGTGAAACATTTAGTAACACTTCAGCAAAGTTTAATTGTTCAAATGTTAAAATATTTATTAGTGGTTAAATTGCAACTTGATGTCCGTTTATTAAGTTTATTAATTGCCCTGAACTTGATTTATACTAGCAATAAACCACCCTGTAAACCTCCTTGATATAAAGCTAGCAACCGCATTAGGTTATGTGCATAAAATGCCAATTACCAACTGAACTGTGTCATTAATATGTATGTACCTGCAGAAAAACGAAACCCATCCAGTTGTACAATTAAAAATCTCACACTCTATAATTTAATCCGAAATAGTACTAAAACATAATTTCTGTCATGACAACTCTCGGAGGGATTGGCATGGTAATGTACATGACAATGTTAATGTATTTGGTCTTGGCAGAATAGATCTGCTACGCTGCTGCTGCTGCAGAGCAAGTATAGAGACTTGCTTCTGCCAATACATCCACAACATGCTGCTGTGACAGTTTAACAGCCTCAGACTCTGTGATGCACTGCACTACAGGTGGTATATTGTTTGTTGCACAATAAAAGGCTGATGACTGTTTTCACAATGACCTTTAACGCCGTGAAATCCACTGGGGCTGCATCAAAAATCTTATTTTGTGTGAGTAAACAAGCTGATAGCTGTTAGTACCACATGAGAAGAAAATCCTATTGAGAAAGTTTGGCCTTTAGAAAGATACCTCTCCCTGAGGGAAATGTTTAAACTGAGATTACAAAAATGAGAAATATCAAAGGTGCAGATCTCAAGATATTCACCAGTAATATTGCACATTTAGAAAGGTCAATAAATGTTATAAACCTCTGGATTGGGAAGGGTTGGTATGGTAATGGACTTTCTTGCTATTTTTATGTCAAACTATCAAGACCTGTGAAGGGATGTAAAGTATCGTTGTGGAGCAGAGCGTCTCGGACTGTGCGGTGCAGCGTGCATGAACTTCTAACTTCTCAATTGTATGCCGTCTGAAATCACTGTTGATTGGAATAACATATAGACATTTCAGCCACACTTTATTTAAATGTGTGGTTGTTACAGTGTAATTGTAAAAGTATTGAGTAATATTTATTAACAATACAGTATGCACAGTACATGCTATACTTTAAGGCAAGTGTTAGAGATTGGGTTAGTGTTAGTTGATTATTTGTTGTAATGTGTAACAAGGGCACAAATTATTAATATTGATATACAACATAATTTTAATTTCTAGTATGAAATACAAAGGTAACACTTTACTGTAAGGTGACCTTACAGTAAGCATACAATAATAAACAACTTATAAATCATTTGCAAACTACAACTTTGTAGGAAATCCATACTTTATAAATGGCACTCTCTACATTGTTAATACGTTAATATGCTGTGTAGAAATAGTGAGCTCATTGCCACTGTAATTTTCAAATTATTATGGTTTAATTAGCTGTAAAGAGTTAGATAATGTGTTTTATACTTTGTATTTTATTGTATTCTGAAGCTACCTGATGTATTTAAACATGATCTCATGAGTATTTTTATGTATGTAATATACAATACTTATGATGCTTTGTTACTGTATACTTATTATAAAGTGTTACCAAAGCGACTACATTATTTTTTTACATGATTTTTTACATGAGATTTACATGATTTTCAGTGAAATGTGTTTATACGTATAGTGGTAAAAAATCGAATGAATGTTGTTCTTAAAGGGCTAAAAGTAATTCTGCTAAATGTCTGCTGTTCTTCCTTAAATAAGTTCTAATTACACACTGTAAATGAAAAAATATGGAAGTGATGCTGCCAATTGAAAATAAAATAAAAATCCTTATGTATGAACATATTTACTTATTTATTTATTTAGTAAAATTTTTCCCCACGCTTCCATTTCAATAATTACCAGTTAACTTTTTCGAAGTTACTCTAGTCTCTGCTGTGAATTGAATATAAATCCTTTCCAGGTTCCTTGTGTCACTATTATACAGGTAAGTGCGTCAGCAGCAATGCTTTACTGTCTGTCACAGTCTGCTGGAGCACGGGAACGAGAAAACGAGGAGACGTTGAGATTTCACAAAAACGAGAGTCCTTAATGATTCAAATGAGAGACACAGAGCACAAGGATGACGTTCACAACAAGTAGACCCAATGAAGAACTAAGGAACAGACAGGAACTTATAAACAGGATAATTACAAACACAGGTGAGCAGAATCATCAATCAACTAAACAAGAACAGGAAACATGACCAAAAAAGGAAAACAGGAACTAAGACAGAGGTAAAACATGACAGACAGTCCAGAATCCTGACACTGTCTTTCAGTAAAATTTTATTTTCCTGTCTAAAATGATCCAAACACTCAAGGCTTCCACAGACTTACATTACACAAGTAATATTCAGAGTCAAAGATATATTTGCAGCAATTATCACCAAGAAGTCTGAGGTGCAAAATTATTCCGTAAAAATATCTTGGTGTGTATAAGTTAATGCAACGCCTACAAGCTGAAACTAAAACAAGTTAGTTCACCCACTCTGGCTCTCTACTGCTTGACAAGGCTGCAAAGAACTGAAAAAAGTGAAAGATCCATTCTCATCTTGGCTTTCACTTTGTAATGTGCATTTAATATTTTTTTCCATTTCCATAGGGCCATTCTGTCTGTGTTTATTTGTAAACAAGTTTAACCAGGGCCACAGTTATGCACCATCATTATTTGCATAATTGGTTACTTGTCACAGAGTGATAATTTCATCTAAATTTTGACCGCCAGATGTGAGAACTGCTCATTATTAAGAAGGAGACAGAACGAGAGAAAAGGGAACTGCTAATGTGATGGGGGAAAAAGGGCATATTAGAAAATCTCTCAGACAAGGTAACCATAGTTACTGCAGAGCCGAGAAGAATAAAACTCATCTGAGAGTGAAAAACAATGGAATTAAAACCCATTTTTCTGAAGCGTGTGTAAAGATTGCAAACGACTGGCAGAGTGACTTCCCATTTGAGATTGAATGTTGAAAGCTATAGGATGTCTCAATGGGCTTGTTCTTTTTAGATGTGCATCTCTGGAAGGAACACGACAGTCGTGACATTCACTGAAAGTTTGTCATAATAGATAAATGATGGGTGCGACCCTGAATTTCAGCCTTGAGGGAAATGAGCATTTATGACATATGGAGTCCAACACTGTGATGCTGCTCATTCACAGTGTCTCACATTATGCTTATTGTGTGTAGGAATGGTTCCCTAGAGCATCTGACAATACTCTGTAGTGCAACCACAGCAGCAACTGTAGTATAACTAACTTTTATGGTAGTTCTAGAGAGTGTGTCATATTTTTTCAGTGGCATACACTTTTCTTTCAGCCTGTCCAGCTCCAGTTTTTAGACTAGCTTTACTCTGTATTGTATCACACAAAATAATTGCATTTGTTGGTGGATTTACCTTCTTTTTTTTTTTTGCCACTCACAGATGTGATCAACATGATGACAATAAAAGAAGCAAAAATAAATAAATACATTTATGGAATTACTATAATTTAAGACAGATATATCGGCCAATAATCGGTAAAGGTCGATAAAAGCAATTATCTGCACTATCGGCCATCATTAACACAGGTTCTGTTTGATTGTATGAATCACCCATAGTTCAAGCCAGGGTTGTCAGGTCCACAATTTTCCCTCCACCAAACATTATTTGTAGCGCACATCCAATAATCGGAAAGAGCTCCGTGCTTTGTTACTTTTGATGAGAAACAAGTCTCAGCTCTCAAATAAAGTCCAATTTATTGCAAAATTCAAACAATAAATCTCGTTTTGATGCTCTTAAATGTGGTGTGACAGATCGCTGTAGCGCAGTCCTCCTTAATACAAGTTACATCATGAAATAAACATGCATGAACATCAAAAGGCATGTTGAAAAATACATTACAACTTACTGAAATGTATGATGTCTCATGTAATCACTCAGTCAGCGTTTCATTGTAAATAACATTGAAAATAATTGGTTATCGGTTTCGGCTAAGAAATGTAGTATCGGTGCATCCCTATTATTTACTACTCTAGCAACTCGAGAAAATACACCAGCTTCATCGTGTTACTGCAGTACTTGTCCATTTCAATTTACCATTGTAAAACTTTGATTACACACAATGCAAACTGCTCTCTGAAAACAATTAATTTGAGACTAAAGAGACTATATAAAAAATAAATAAAAATTATATATATACTGTAAGTATAATGTGACCTGAAGTGCAAGTTATACATAATCAACAGCGGTTTACTTCTATAAATGGGGATGGATTGCTCTCATAACAATTGTGAACTGTACCAGAGTTCATCTGAACTGCCAGCCAGATTGTCTTTCGAAGAGGATTTGTGTGAGGCTCACTGATGTGTACCTGGAAATCACTTTCACATTCAGCGAATGGAAACGCCCTAAATGAGTGCACTGAGATGAGCACTTGGCTTTCAATTTAAAATGATAGGAGGGACAGCCAGGGCTGAGTCCATGGTGCTCTTGTTTTTAAAAGTTTTTTTCTGTCTGTTCTACGGTTGGTAATAATATAGCATTACAAGAAATTATTTTAGAGAAATAAGCAACTAACTTTTTCTGCATGCCGGCAATTTTTGAGGTAGTTAATTAACATTACTCAGTATTATTTGTGTAATTACACTGTAGCAACATCACCTTAGAATATAATTTTAAATAAACAAGCAAACATTCAAAATAGTAAATAAACAGACAACACTCTCTGGTTATTTATAGGAAAATATTGAAAGTATAAAGATGCGTTAGTGTGGTTAATGAAGTGATGTATGTATAAAAAAGTCTCTAATTGACCAAATTAAATGTTAAAATCCATCTGAGGCACAGTCACTTTGCATTTAGCTTACTGACAGACATGTTAAGTGTAACAATAAATTATTTTTAATGTCATAATAAAGTGTCACATACTATTATACACATGTCACTATAGTTTCTGCTTTGGCAAATAAACACTAGAACTCTAGAGAACTGTGAATGCACTAATAATGATAAATAGACTTTGTTTTTTTAATTATCATTTTACACATCTAAGTGTAGCATCTAGGCAGGTTTGCCAAGTCTGTGGTTTTACAGTGGAATTGGGCTACTTTTACACTGTTGCCGTGGGTTGTTTTTAGTCCGTGGGTTAAATAAATTTCTCCTCCAACCCCTGTTTGGACTAGTTTTGAATAGCAATTGGGCTGATTTTGTTTCACTGATCTGGCAACCCTGCATCTAGGTAGCAACGCCCAATGACAATTGCAAACACACACATCTCATCCATGCACATCTTTAGCTATTTGTTTTCCTAATCTGCTATTTTTAGCCCTCGTATGCAAAGCTGATTCAAATATAATAAATAATTGGTTTTCAAGGCTAAATAGTGCAATTTCTCCTCCAACCCCTGTTTGGACTAGTTTTGAATAGCAATTGGGCTGATTTTGTTTCACTGACCTGGCAACCCTGCATCTAGGTAGCAACACCCAATGACAATTGCAAACACACACATCTCATCCATGCACATCTTTAGCTATTTGTTTTCCTAATCTGCTATTTTTAGCCCTCGTATGCAAAGCTGATTCAAATATAATAAATAATTGGTTTTCAAGGCTAAATAGTGGGACAGTGTTCCATATGGCTTTAATACGGAACTCAGCTTTAATCTCAGGATGATTCCATATTATGTGGCAATGTTAGTCTGTAGAACTGAGTGCTCAGGCGAAATGTCCTCTATGCTGAATCACTCATACACATCCAATACTGGACACCTCATTATTTCATCAAGAGAGCAAATGTGAGCTTTGTGGGACACGGTGCGATACGTCATAGATCCTTACTGAAGTTCAAGTCATCCTCTTGTGTCTGTCTCATCTCCCCTCAGCAAAGACAATTAGAGTCGCCAGTCTCCACAAGCCTCTCTGCTCTCCACTGCCCCACAGTAATGCATCTCGTTATTTTTCCACTTCATCTACATTTGGCTCATCACACAAAACAGATTGTCAAGTGAGTTGAGATTAAAATTTTCCATTAGTCAAGAGCGTGAGAGGGAGGCTTGCGGAAGAAAGAAGAAAATTCACACTCTGCATTTAGCTAATTAGTAGTAGTGGTTTAGCTAATTTAAGGCATTGATCACTATTACTAGGCAAACCCATAATCAGAGACACAAGGACAATACAGTCAATATATTACACAGTACAGTCACACAGTACAACACAGGGTTGCCAGGTCCCAGGAAAATTTAAAATCAGCCCAGTCGTCCAAACACAGTTAACATCTGCACAGTTCTAATAAAATGCCTTGAAATAAATGATTTTATTTTATTTATTCTCTGTTTTAAATATTATTTGAATGATTTTAGCTAGACTTGTTTATATGTAGTATGTCTATATTTAATTATTTAATCTGCATTTTTAAAAATGTGAGCGATAAATATTAATAAACCTGTCACAGTGTGATACCCTGGTGTTGCCAGGTATTCATTTCAATTACACAGTCTTAGAACTTTATTTTGGAATGAAATTTTAAAAATAACTGCTTCCATTGCCACCGCTTGTAAGGGGTTTATGGCATTGTATCTCTGTAAAATAACAACAATAATAATAATAATAATAATAATAATAATAATAGACAAGGTTTTGTCTTACAGACAAATTCTTTGATCACAAGTGATGTCGGCAACTCAGGACCACCCTAGATACCAACTAAAGTCACTTACACAACACCTTAGAATTGTTTTGCATGGGTAAGTTACAATCTGCATTTTCTAAAAAAGAAAAAAAAAAAAAAAGTTAAAATGACTGGTCTTCATTTAAACCTAATTTAGAAAAGGAAACCTTAATTACAGTGGTGCAATGATGCTTGTGATGTCCTCCTAGCTGGCAGAAGTACACAAATGATTCTTTCCACTGCAGTGTGAGTTACCAGGCATGCTGTGTTACTGCTGCATTGAGAGGAATGACAAGAGAAATTTCACAGCATTCTCACTGGATGGATTAGCTCTCTCTGTGCAGCAGGCCGACTGAAAGCAGGGGTCTCTGGATGGGGCTGGGGCTGGGGCTGGGGGGGGTGGATGGGTTAGCCAAGCCTCA
>NW_015632469.1:1530203-1535716 GCF_001515625.1 Sinocyclocheilus rhinocerous
TATATATATATATAAATGCAGTATTAGAACTTTATTTTGGAATGAAATTGTAAAAATAATTGTTGTCATTGTCAAAGTTTGTGAGGGGTTTACAGCATTGTGTTTTAATAAAATTGTTCAATTAAAAAAAACTAAATAAAAATTTAATTAATAATAATAATAATAATAAGCAAGCGTTGTAATGTCAGCAACTGAAACCATATATATCAATACACTAAAATCACTCACATACTGTAAACCCCCACAACACCTTAGCATTGTTTTGTATGAGCAAGTTACAATCTGCATTTTCTTCAAATGAAGAAAAAAAAAGTTAACATGACTGGTCTTCATTTAAACCTAATTTATTAAATGAAACCTTAATTACAATGGTGCACTGATGCTTGTGATGTCCTCCTGGCTGGCAGAAGTACACAAATGGTTCTTTCCACTGCAGAGTGAGTTACCAGGCATGCTGTGTTACTGCTGCATTGAGAGGAATGACAAGAGACATTTCACAGCATTCTCACTGTATGGATTAGCTCTCTGCAGCAGGCCGGCTGACAGCAGGGGTCTCTGGATGGGAGGGGGGTTTAGCCAAGCCTCAGTTATCTGAAACAAAGTCACCCTTCTGGAGAAATTTGTTCTAGTGGTCTTCTGTCAGTCACAATAAGCGGCATACAGGTTGACAAGTATAGTTTAAGGTTTAATTACTGAAGGACCCAAAGCCAAAGACACAGTCTGGGTTGACTGCGTTGGTGTCACAGAAAAACAAAGACGCTGTTGAGGTGTGCCAGGATGAGGACAAACCTGCTGTCTGTGACATCTTAAACATCTCTATTACTTCTTCTCCTTCTTCCTTTCTTCTTCTAAACCTGGGAAAGCAATGTTTGTTACAGTTCCAGCTGAGAGACCAATAGCTATAGCTAATAATGTTTTATTGTTAAGGTTTTGAGCTGGAACTAGTTATTAATATTGTAAGCATACATCAAACCAAGTGACATTAGTAAATTATATATAGGCCTGTACTTGACTAGGTTTGACCTAGATTTAATTTAGGCATTTTGGTTTTAGAAGTGATTTTATTTATGTATAATTAAATCCACTGCCATAATGCCTTTTGTTGTTGTATTAGAAATAAGTTTTCAGCAGTAAATTTCTATGATGACTAAAGGCAAGTGAAAACAAGCCACAGAAAGCACATATGCTGGTCCCATACTCTCTCGCACTGTTTCCATAGCACACTACTGTATAGAGCTTGTGTGATTGCTCATTTTTACAAGTTGGCTTTACTAGTTGTCTAGTGAGCCAGAACTCGTTGACAGGTCAATGTTTACTTGAGGTAAATGGCTTATGATATGCTGTGCAGCCTCACATTATGTAGACATTTTAATGCATAAAGCCTGTTTTACGCCACACACAAAAACAACAAGTATTCATTCCAGTGTCCATATTAACAGTATTCATACTATCACATTTAGTTAGTTTATTTACCAAATATAGTATGCTAAATGCCCTTCAGACTAGATGCAAGTTCTGCTGTTTCTATTCAGTAAAACTGCCTGAATCCAGTAAATTTCAGCAGTTTAGGTTACAGTTTAAGTTTTGGGTGTTGTGTTAACCCAAATATTAGGATGTAACTGTCAGTGTGAAAGCTCAAAGCTGTTGCTTAGTGAATGCTTGACACGTCAGATGCACGCCTGTCCTGTCACGATGCCTGTCTTTCAAATATTTTTCTGTGTAAAGCACTGTCCTTCAGCAAAGTCTGAAAAGCGGACAGGCTCCAAAGGGACCATTGTTGCGGCATTAGTTTGTCCTCTCTTCTGTGTCCTCTAGGTCTCCACAGGTGGTCTAATGGCAGATGAGACCGTTACTCACACCTGAAACGTGTTCTGGCTTGTCAGGTGCGCAGTGGGCACGTCATTTCAGTCTGATTAAGGGTGATAAGAAAGCTGGAGTCCTCTTCAATAACACAGAAGTTCCAGTGAGAAATACACTTTTAGACACGGCCAAGAGACACAGATATGAGCTAAACAAGCTGAGAACATTTTAAAGGCATGCTGGAACAAGCTCCAGAGGACTTCCTACCATTTTCAGCTTGTGTAGCTGAAGCCTAATGTGAGAACAAGCAAATGCTTTTTGTTTCTTTCAGTGATTTGGAAAAATCAATTGAACTATGCAAGTACGTATATAACCAGCGTGCCAACAATCTTAGAGCAGCCTTGGTTGCTTTTTACATCAATACATTTGCATGTATATACTGTACGAAGCGGATGTACTTCCGAGAATGGAGTTACTGGGTGCTCTTAAACCTTATTAGATAATAAACAACTTTATCTCCTTTATGGCATCCTAGTAGACTTTACACTCCTTAGCTGAATGCTCTTATTTGTCTTGTATTTTTCACCATCTGCCCACTTAATCTTCATGGAAAGTAATAGAAAGTTTTACATCTAGTCCTGTTTAAGTAGACACTTTTAATCAATGTAGATTCACATATTTTAAAACAAAACAGTTTTAGTGGCATTTTTCCACTTCTTAGACCTCTGCTTGTCAAAGGAAATCAGCCTGCTTACTGAGCAAAGGACTAGCACCAGTATATTGATATGAAATACAACCTCCTTGCTTTCAATCTTGACTAAGAAAGGCATTCATCTTCATCTGTCTCCACTGACCAATCATAGGCCCAGTAATATTAGGCCGGATTGGCTTTGGCACTTCAGCAGCTTTTTGCGCCCGTTCCGAGCAGAGCTGGAATATGAGCCATTACTAATACTGTAATTGGTTAATGTAAGAATGAAGGCTCCTGGAAGACTTCTTAAAAACCAAGTGGCAGGCAAATTTGATAGATAGTGTAAGGGAAAAAGGTCAAGCCTTTCAACAATGAAGTGCACTGTCTGAACTAAGCTGCATGCTATACCACATTGTTTAGGCTGGTAAATAAAAAAAATAATTTATAGGTTTGAATCTTGCAAGAAGTGGTCATCATTGAACTATCATGTCAATATTGTGCCCTTGGTCAAAACACTTATAAGGGAATTCACTAAAAAAAAAAAAAGAAAAAAAGTGGTACCCACTGTCATTTATTCAAATGGAAAAATCTTTGACTTGGTCAACATTTCTGCAAAATGATGTGTTGCTTCTTGCATGTTTCATTAGACTTTCAAAGTAAAATGGCCAGTGAGTGGTGCTAAAAGAGGGTTCAGTTCATCCAAATGTGAATCTGGTAACATTTTATCATGCTGGCTGTACATATCACTGGAGTTTGGAAATTACATTTCCATGATCAGTGCTTAAACGCAAATGTGCAATAACAATTCATTTGCTGAAGCCACCATGTGATTTTAGCTGGCTTCTACAAGTCTTTGAGCTCTTTTTATCGAGACTCATGTTTAATGGGACTCATACCAAAGTGCACCACATTGCAAGTTCAGTGCTGTACCAGGTGTGCTACCGAGCAAGTTTACTACATCAGAAAAGCCAAACATATGGAGCTGGTTATGTGATGCACATGTTAGTTTACAGTCATGCACTTTGGTACATCTGTTTTGAGGTCATAACATAGTATTGTGTAAGGAACTATGAAACATTTTGTTTTTAATAATCAATCATCTAACCATGTAATCATAATTTGTGTGAAGAGGAATAATCATTTTCCTGACACTAGTGTTTTCCATTTCAACTGGAAACAGCAGTGAATTGTATGTATAGGCACTTTTTTGGATTTTTACAAAAATTTAATTAGAGGCACGTTTTTCCAAGCCTATTTGTGTTGCAATTATTTGCAAGCGCTGTCTGCTTTGATTGGGGTTCAGAAAAGTAATTTTACTAATAATGTTAACCAAATCCAAAAAATTAATGCTGAATTTAATTTGCATAGTGAAAGTCCACATCTTGCAGGTGGGTTATGAATGCTTGATGTGAAGGATGCAGCAGACTACTGTGATATGGAATATTTTACAGTATTTAAATTCAACACTGTAAATCAGATCCACATTTTCAATACTCGTCTTCTCCACCATTTTATGAAGAAGGGGGAAAATAGACATCACTAAGAAATATGAATTCTGCTCTGTATCAAAGAATTCTCCAGCAGGAATGTAAAGCCATCTGTCTCTGAACTGAAGCTTGGGTCAGACTAAAAGACAATGATCTGAAATGTTCAAGCAAGTGCACATTTCAAGACAATGAAAGTTCTAGCATGGCCTAGTCAAAGTTCAGACCTAAACCTCATTTGAAAGGCTGAGTCAGGATCTGAATGTAGTTCATGCTCGAAAGCCTGGGCTGAAGAAGTTCTGCAAAATTGAACGGACCAAAAGTACTCCATATTGGTGTGAACACTCATCATTTACTGCAGGCAATGCTTGGTTGTAGGTATTGCGGCAAATGATGGTGTTACCAATTATTAATAACACTTTTTTCACAGCAGTGTAACTTCTGCCATTACTAACATGATAGTATAGAAAGGTAGTTTCATGTACAGCAGTATCTCCTTTTTTTTCTAAAATTGTTTGCCACTTGCTTTCTCCGAGTGGGAATAGTGTGACAAAAATGTAACAAAAAATGAAAGTGTGTTGTGACTGCTAGAACTTATTAAAGCTGTAACAAAGATGAGAGCTGACCTCAACAAGTGTAAGCAGAAATATCACGCCACAGTGCATCACATCCAGTCCTCAAGACCCCAAACACAGAAATAATGTCCTCCACATGAACATATTTTGTTAAATGAACACAACAATTAGTGTACTGTGAGTTGCTTCGGATACAGTTATGTACTGTTTATTGAGTATATAAACAAGGAATAATAATTATATTCATTATGCATTATATCCATATTGAAAAAAGCCTAAAAACAGCATGAATTTCTAAGCTGGGCCAGACTGGTTTGGTGTGGGCAACCAAAGCTGGTTAACCAAGAAAGTCTTGCTGAATAAGACAGATAAAAAGCCACCAACACACCAGTGTTTCCTTCTGGTAACAAGAGACTAATGCATATACTTATGGAAATTGATGCCAGTGGTTATACTTAGGCTTACAATGCTTTTGGGAAAACTACTGGTCTTTAACAGGCACTGATGATACAATTCAATAGTTTTCACAGTACGTTTTGTGGCTATTCCTCAGTGTATTGTTTTTTAGACTACCTGCTACTAAATATGTGGACAAGAAAGTGAGGTATAGGGAAACAAAAATCAAGAGAAAGAGAGAGGAAATAAATGGGGCTGTTGTCCCAACTTGAAGTAAAAAGGATTGGAGTGGAGTTTTCTTCTAGGAAGCGGTGGTTTACGCATCAGTGTTTATAGAGGTGGACACCTGATGGCCGTGCCACCGGGAAAAGAGCAAAGAGGGAACCATTTGCTGGTGTCACAACCTCTTTAGCAACTGGAACATTGAAGTCCTTTCCAGGCAATGCTAACTCCAACCAATTACCATCAACCGTGACCAACATCATTTTTCACAATCACAAATAAGTTATTCATTCATTCAATCATTAAAAAAATAAAATAAATAAATAAATCATTAGCTTATTAACT